>NW_026734369.1:0-300000 GCF_949786415.1 Peromyscus eremicus
CTCCTCTTCAGTCCAATACACTGTACTTGCTGTGAACAGACGCGAGTGCTATTTGCACTGTGTATGGAAATTGGAGCACAATAGTGACTCTTCTTACCAGAAAACTACTCTTGCTCATAGGACCAAAAACTGCATGTGACTTAACTCCATTTAGGACAGGGAAACAAACGCGAGCTCTACTTACAAGAAACACACTCTGCTTTAGAGAAAAGAGCACTCTTCTACTCTACTGTGTTTCCTATAGGGCCTGAACAGTGAGCTTGCTCAGAACATAAGAACTGTGCTTCCTACACACGGGCCATACCTAGTTCAACTCTGCTTAGGAAACTGACAAGAACAGTAGCTCCTCTTCAGAACGATACAGTGTACTTGCTCTGAACAGACGCGAGTGCTATTTGCACTGTGTATGGCAATGGGAGCACAATAGTGTCTTTCCTTACCAGAAAACAACTCTTGCTCGTAGGACCAGAAACTGCATGTGATTCAACTCCATTTAGGACTGGGAAACAAACGCTAGCTCACCTTACAAGAAACACACTCTGCTTTTGAGAATAGAGCACACTTCTACTGTACTGTGTTTCCTATGGGGTCCGAACAGTGAGCTTGCTCAGAACAAAAGAACGGTGCTTCCTACACACACGGCCATATCTAGTTCAATTCTGCTCAAGAACCTGACAAGGACAGTAGATCCTCTTCAGTCCAATACACTGTACTTGCTGGGAACAGACAACAGTGCTTTTGCCCTCTGTATGGCAATGGCCGTGCAAAAGTGACTCTTCTTACCAGAAAACAACTCTTTCTCGTAGGACCAGAAACTGCATGTGATTCAACTCCATTTAGGACTGGGAAACAAACGCTATCTCGCCTTACAAGAAAAACACTCTGCTTTTGAGAAAAGAGCACTCTTCTACTCTACTGTATTCCCTATGGTGTCCAAACAGTGAGCTCGCTCAGAACAAAAGAACTGTGCTTCCTACACACACGGACCATATCTAGTTAAACTCTGCTTAGTAAACTGACAAGAACAGTAGCTCCTATTCAGTCCAATACACTGTACTTGCTATGAATAGACACGAGTGCTATTTGCACTGAGTATGGCAATTGGAGCACAATAGTGACTCTTCTTACCAGAAAACAACTCTTGCTCATAGGACCAAAACTACATGTGACTCAACTCCATTTAGGACTGCGAAACAAACGCGAGCTCTCCTTACAAGAAACACACTCTGCTTTAGAGAAAAGAGCACTCTTCTACTCTACTGTGTTTCCTATAGGGCCTGAACAGTGAGCTTGCTCAGAACATAAGAACTGTGCTTCCTACACACGGGCCATACCTAGTTCAACTCTGCTTAGGAAACTGACAAGAACAGTAGCTCCTCTTCAGTCCGATACAGTGTACTTGCTGGGAACAGACGCGAGTGCTATTTGCACTGTGTATGGCAATGGGAGCACAATAGTGTCTTTCCTTACCAGAAAAAAACTCTTGCTCGTAGGACCAGAAACTGCATGTGATTCAACTCCATTTAGGACTGGGAAACAAACGCTAGCTTGCCTTACAAGAAACACACTCTGCTTTTGAGAATAGAGAACACTTCTACTGTACTGTGTTTCTTATGGGGTCCGAACAGTGAGCTTGCTCAGAACAAAAGAACGGTGCTTCCTACACACACGGCCATATCTAGTTCAACTCTGCTTAGGAAACTGACAAGAACAGTAGCTCCTCTTCAGTCCGATACAGTGTACTTGCTGGGAACAGACGCGAGTGCTATTTGCACTGTGTATGGCAATGGGAGCGCAATAGTGACTTTCCTTACCAGAAAAAAACTCTTGCTCGTAGGACCAGAAAATGCTTGTGATTCAACTCCACTTAGGACTGGGAAACAAATGCTAGCCTGACTTATAAGAAACACACTCTGCTTTTGAGAAAAGAGCACTCTTCTACTCTGCTGTGTTTCCTATAGTGCCAGAACAGTGATCTTGCTCAGAACAAAAGAACTGTGCTCCCTACACACACGGCCATATCTAGTTCAACTCTGCTTAAGAACCTGACAAGAACAGTAGATCCTCTTCAGTCCAATACACTGTACTTGCTGGGAACAGACGCAAGTGCTATTTGTCCTGTATATGGCAATGGCAGCGCAATAGTGACTCTTCTTACCAGAAAACAATTCTTCCTCGTAGGACGAAAAACTGCATGTGACTCAACTCCATTTAGGACTGGGAAACAAACGCTAGCTCAACTTACAAGAAACACACTCTGCTTTTGAGAAAAGAGCACTCTTCTACTCTACTGTGTTTCCTATGGGGTTCGAACAGTGAGCTTGCTCAGAACAAAAGATCGGTGCTTCCTACACACACGGCCATATCTAGTTCAATTCTGCTTAGGAACCTGACAAGAACAGTAGATCCTCTTCAGTCCAATACACTGTAATTGCTGGGAACAGACGCCAGTGCTATTTGTCCTGTGTATGGCAATGGCAGCGCAATAGTGACTCTTCTTACCAGAAAACATCTCTTGCTTGTAGGACCAGAAACTGCATGGGATTCAACTCCATTTAGGACTGGAAAACAAACGCTAGCTCGCCTTTCAAGAAACACACTCTGCTTTAGAGAAAAGAGCACTCTTCTACTCTACTGTGTTTCCTAATGGGTCTGAACAGTGAGTTTGCTCAGAACAAAAGAACTGTGCTTCCTACACACACGGCCATATCTAGTTCAACTCTGCTAGGAAACTGACAAGAACAGTAGATCCTCTTCAGTCCAATACACTGTACTTGCTGGGAACAGACGCCAGTGCTATTTGTCCTGTGTATGGCAATTGCAGCGCAATAGGGACTCTTCTTACCAGAAAACAACTCTTGCTCGTAGGACCAGTAACTGCATGGGATTCAACTCCATTTAGGACTGGGAAACAAACCCTAGCTCGCCTTACAAGAAAAACACTCTGCTTTTGAGAAAAGAGCACTCTTCTACTCTACTGTGTTTCCTATGGAGTCCAAACAGTGAGCTTGCTCAGAACAAAACAACTGTGCTTCCTACACACACGGACCATATCTAGTTGTACTCTGCTTAGGATACTGACAAGAACAGTAGCTCCTCTTCAGTCCAATACACTTTACTTGCTGGGAAGAGACGCGAGTGCTATTTGCACTGTGTATGGCAATTGGAGCGCAATAGTGACTCTTCTTACCAGAAAACAACTCTTGCTCGTAGGACCAAAAACTGCATGTGACTCAACTCCATTTAAAACTGGGAAACAAATGCGAGCTCACCTTACAAGAAACATTCTGCTTTAGAGAAAAGAGCACTCTTCTACTCTACAGTGTTTCCTATGGGTCCAAACAGTGAGCTCGCTCAGAACAAAAGAACGGTGCTTCCTACACACACGGCCATATCTAGTTCAACTCTGCTTAGGAAACTGACAAGAACAGTAGCTCCTCTTCAGTCCGATACAGTGTACTTGCTGGGAACAGACGCGAGTGCTATTTGCACTGTGTATGGCAATGGGAGCGCAATAGTGACTTTCCTTACCAGAAAAAAACTCTTGCTCGTAGGACCAGAAAATGCTTGTGATTCAACTCCACTTAGGACTGGGAAACAAATGCTAGCCTGACTTATAAGAAACACACTCTGCTTTTGAGAAAAGAGCACTCTTCTACTCTGCTGTGTTTCCTATAGTGCCAGAACAGTGATCTTGCTCAGAACAAAAGAACTGTGCTCCCTACACACACGGCCATATCTAGTTCAACTCTGCTTAAGAACCTGACAAGAACAGTAGATCCTCTTCAGTCCAATACACTGTACTTGCTGGGAACAGACGCAAGTGCTATTTGTCCTGTGTATGGCAATGGCAGCGCAATAGTGACTCTTCTTACCAGAAAACAACTCTTCCTCGTAGGACGAAAAACTGCATGTGACTCAACTCCATTTAGGACTGGGAAACAAACGCTAGCTCAACTTACAAGAAACACACTCTGCTTTTGAGAAAAGAGCACTCTTCTACTCTACTGTGTTTCCTATGGGGTCCGAACAGTGAGCTTGCTCAGAACAAAAGATCGGTGCTTCCTACACACACGGCCATATCTAGTTCAATTCTGCTTAGGAACCTGACAAGAACAGTAGATCCTCTTCAGTCCAATACACTGTAATTGCTGGGAACAGACGCCAGTGCTATTTGTCCTGTGTATGGCAATGGCAGCGCAATAGTGACTCTTCTTACCAGAAAACATCTCTTGCTTGTAGGACCAGAAACTGCATGGGATTCAACTCCATTTAGGACTGGAAAACAAACGCTAGCTCGCCTTTCAAGAAACACACTCTGCTTTAGAGAAAAGAGCACTCTTCTACTCTACTGTGTTTCCTAATGGGTCTGAACAGTGAGTTTGCTCAGAACAAAAGAACTGTGCTTCCTACACACACGGCCATATCTAGTTCAACTCTGCTTAGGAAACTGACAAGAACAGTAGATCCTCTTCAGTCCAATACACTGTACTTGCTGGGAACAGACGCCAGTGCTATTTGTCCTGTGTATGGCAATTGCAGCGCAATAGGGACTCTTCTTACCAGAAAACAACTCTTGCTCGTAGGACCAGTAACTGCATGGGATTCAACTCCATTTAGGACTGGGAAACAAACCCTAGCTCGCCTTACAAGAAAAACACTCTGCTTTTGAGAAAAGAGCACTCTTCTACTCTACTGTGTTTCCTATGGAGTCCAAACAGTGAGCTTGCTCAGAACAAAACAACTGTGCTTCCTACACACACGGACCATATCTAGTTGTACTCTGCTTAGGATACTGACAAGAACAGTAGCTCCTCTTCAGTCCAATACACTTTACTTGCTGGGAAGAGACGCGAGTGCTATTTGCACTGTGTATGGCAATTGGAGCGCAATAGTGACTCTTCTTACCAGAAAACAACTCTTGCTCGTAGGACCAAAAACTGCATGTGACTCAACTCCATTTAAAACTGGGAAACAAACGCGAGCTCACCTTACAAGAAACATTCTGCTTTAGAGAAAAGAGCACTCTTCTACTCTACAGTGTTTCCTATGGGTCCAAACAGTGAGCTCGCTCAGAACAAAAGAACTGTGCTTCCTACACACACGGGCCATATCTAGTTCAACTCTGCTTAGGAAACTGACAAGAACAGTAGCTCCTATTCAGTCAAATACATTGTATTTGCTGGGAACAGACGCGAGTGCTATTTGTACTGTGTATGGCAATTGGAGCGCAATAGTGACTCTTCTTACCAGAAAACAATTCTTGCTCGTAGGACCAATAACTACATGTGACTCAACTCCATTTAGGACTGGGATACAAACGCTATCTCGCCTTACAAGAAACACACTCTGCTTTACAGAAAAAAGCACTCTTCTACTCTACTGTGTTTCCTAATGGGTCCGAAAAGTGAGTTTGCTCAGAACAAAAGAACTGTGCTCCCTACACACACGGCCATATCTAGTTCAATTCTGCTTAGGAACCTGACAACAACAGTAGATCCTCTTCAGTCCAATACACTGTACTTGCTGGGAACAGACGCAAGTGCTATTTGTCCTGTGTAAGGCAATGGCAGCGCAATAGTGACTCTTCTTACCAGAAAACAACTCTTGATAGTAGGACCAGAAACTGCATGGGATTCAACTCCATTTAGGGCTGGGAAACAAACGCTAGCTCGCCTTACAAGAAAAACACTCTGCTTTGGAGAAAAGAGCACTCTTCTACTCTACTGTGTTCTTTATGTGGTCCAAACAGTGATCTCGCTCAGAACAAAAGAACTGTGCTTCCTACACACCGACCATATCTAGTTAAACTCTGCTTAGGAAACTGACAAGAAGAGTAGCTCCTATTCAGTCCAATACACTGTACTTGCTCCGAACAGACGCGAGTGCTATTTGCACTGTGTATGGCATTTGGGGCACAATAGTGACTCTTCTTACCAGAAAACAACTCTTGCACGTAGGACCAAAAACTACATATGACTCAACTCAATTTAGGACTGGGAAACAAACGCAAGTTCACCTTACAAGAAACACACTCTGCTTTAGAGAAAAGAGCACTCTTCTACTCTACTGTGTTTTCTAAGGGATCCTAACAGTGAGCTTGCTCAGAACAAAAGAACTCTGCTTCCTACACACACGGCCATGTCTAGTTCAACTCTGCTTAGGAAACTGACAAGAACAGTAGCTCCTATTCAGTCCAATACACTGTACTTGATGGGAACAGAGACGAGTGCTATTTGTAATGTGTACGGCAATGGGAGCACAATAGTGACTTTCCTTACCAGAAAACAACTCCTGCTCGTAGCACCAGAAACTGCATGTGATTCAACTCTATTTAGGACTGGGAAACAAACGCTAGCTCGCCTTACAAGAAACACACTCTGCTTTTGAGAAAAGAGCACTCTTCTACTCTACTGTGTTTCCTATGGGGTCCAAACAGTGAGCTTGCTCATAAAAAAACAACTGTGCTTCCCACACACATGGACCATATCTAGTTCAACTCTGCTTAGGAAACTGACAAGAACAGTAGCTCCTCTTCAGTCCAATACACTGTACTTGCTGTGAACAGACGCGAGTGCTATTTGCACTGTGTATGGAAATTGGAGCACAATAGTGACTCTTCTTACCAGAAAACTACTCTTGCTCATAGGACCAAAAACTGCATGTGACTTAACTCCATTTAGGACAGGGAAACAAACGCGAGCTCTACTTACAAGAAACACACTCTGCTTTAGAGAAAAGAGCACTCTTCTACTCTACTGTGTTTCCTATAGGGCCTGAACAGTGAGCTTGCTCAGAACATAAGAACTGTGCTTCCTACACACGGGCCATACCTAGTTCAACTCTGCTTAGGAAACTGACAAGAACAGTAGCTCCTCTTCAGAACGATACAGTGAACTTGCTCTGAACAGACGCGAGTGCTATTTGCACTGTGTATGGCAATGGGAGCACAATAGTGTCTTTCCTTACCAGAAAACAACTCTTGCTCGTAGGACCAGAAACTGCATGTGATTCAACTCCATTTAGGACTGGGAAACAAACGCTAGCTCACCTTACAAGAAACACACTCTGCTTTTGAGAATAGAGCACACTTCTACTGTACTGTGTTTCCTATGGGGTCCGAACAGTGAGCTTGCTCAGAACAAAAGAACGGTGCTTCCTACACACACGGCCATATCTAGTTCAATTCTGCTCAAGAACCTGACAAGGACAGTAGATCCTCTTCAGTCCAATACACTGTACTTGCTGGGAACAGACAACAGTGCTTTTGCCCTCTGTATGGCAATGGCCGTGCAAAAGTGACTCTTCTTACCAGAAAACAACTCTTTCTCGTAGGACCAGAAACTGCATGTGATTCAACTCCATTTAGGACTGGGAAACAAACGCTATCTCGCCTTACAAGAAAAACACTCTGCTTTTGAGAAAAGAGCACTCTTCTACTCTACTGTATTCCCTATGGTGTCCAAACAGTGAGCTCGCTCAGAACAAAAGAACTGTGCTTCCTACACACACGGACCATATCTAGTTAAACTCTGCTTAGTAAACTGACAAGAACAGTAGCTCCTATTCAGTCCAATACACTGTACTTGCTATGAATAGACACGAGTGCTATTTGCACTGAGTATGGCAATTGGAGCACAATAGTGACTCTTCTTACCAGAAAACAACTCTTGCTCATAGGACCAAAACTACATGTGACTCAACTCCATTTAGGACTGCGAAACAAACGCGAGCTCTCCTTACAAGAAACACACTCTGCTTTAGAGAAAAGAGCACTCTTCTACTCTACTGTGTTTCCTATAGGGCCTGAACAGTGAGCTTGCTCAGAACATAAGAACTGTGCTTCCTACACACGGGCCATACCTAGTTCAACTCTGCTTAGGAAACTGACAAGAACAGTAGCTCCTCTTCAGTCCGATACAGTGTACTTGCTGGGAACAGACGCGAGTGCTATTTGCACTGTGTATGGCAATGGGAGCGCAATAGTGACTTTCCTTACCAGAAAAAAACTCTTGCTCATAGGACCAGAAAATGCTTGTGATTCAACTCCACTTAGGACTGGGAAACAAATGCTAGCCTGACTTATAAGAAACACACTCTGCTTTTGAGAAAAGAGCACTCTTCTACTCTGCTGTGTTTCCTATAGTGCCAGAACAGTGATCTTGCTCAGAACAAAAGAACTGTGCTCCCTACACACACGGCCATATCTAGTTCAACTCTGCTTAAGAACCTGACAAGAACAGTAGATCCTCTTCAGTCCAATACACTGTACTTGCTGGGAACAGACGCAAGTGCTATTTGTCCTGTATATGGCAATGGCAGCGCAATAGTGACTCTTCTTACCAGAAAACAATTCTTCCTCGTAGGACGAAAAAACTGCATGAGACTCAACTCCATTTAGGACTGGGAAACAAACGCTAGCTCAACTTACAAGAAACACACTCTGCTTTTGAGAAAAGAGCACTCTTCTACTCTACTGTGTTTCCTATGGGGTTCGAACAGTGAGCTTGCTCAGAACAAAAGATCGGTGCTTCCTACACACACGGCCATATCTAGTTCAATTCTGCTTAGGAACCTGACAAGAACAGTAGATCCTCTTCAGTCCAATACACTGTAATTGCTGGGAACAGACGCCAGTGCTATTTGTCCTGTGTATGGCAATGGCAGCGCAATAGTGACTCTTCTTACCAGAAAACATCTCTTGCTTGTAGGACCAGAAACTGCATGGGATTCAACTCCATTTAGGACTGGAAAACAAACGCTAGCTCGCCTTTCAAGAAACACACTCTGCTTTAGAGAAAAGAGTACTCTTCTACTCTACTGTGTTTCCTATAGGTCTGAACAGTGAGTTTGCTCAGAACAAAAGAACTGTGCTTCCTACACACACGGCCATATCTAGTTCAACTCTGCTTAGGACAAGAACAGTAGATCCTCTTCAGTCCAATACACTGTACTTGCTGGGAACAGACGCCAGTGCTATTTGTCCTGTGTATGGCAATTGCAGCGCAATAGGGACTCTTCTTACCAGAAAACAACTCTTGCTCGTAGGACCAGTAACTGCATGGGATTCAACTCCATTTAGGACTGGGAAACAAACCCTAGCTCGCCTTACAAGAAAAACACTCTGCTTTTGAGAAAAGAGCACTCTTCTACTCTACTGTGTTTCCTATGGAGTCCAAACAGTGAGCTTGCTCAGAACAAAACAACTGTGCTTCCTACACACACGGACCATATCTAGTTGTACTCTGCTTAGGATACTGACAAGAACAGTAGCTCCTCTTCAGTCCAATACACTTTACTTGCTGGGAAGAGACGCGAGTGCTATTTGCACTGTGTATGGCAATTGGAGCGCAATAGTGACTCTTCTTACCAGAAAACAACTCTTGCTCGTAGGACCAAAAACTGCATGTGACTCAACTCCATTTAAAACTGGGAAACAAATGCGAGCTCACCTTACAAGAAACATTCTGCTTTAGAGAAAAGAGCACTCTTCTACTCTACAGTGTTTCCTATGGGTCCAAACAGTGAGCTCGCTCAGAACAAAAGAACTGTGCTTCCTACACACACGGGCCATATGTAGTTCAACTCTGCTTAGGAAACTGACAAGAACAGTAGCTCCTATTCAGTCAAATACATTGTATTTGCTGGGAACAGACGCGAGTGCTATTTGTACTGTGTATGGCAATTGGAGCGCAATAGTGACTCTTCTTACCAGAAAACAATTCTTGCTCGTAGGACCAATAACTACATGTGACTCAACTCCATTTAGGACTGGGATACAAACGCTAGCTCGCCTTACAAGAAACACACTCTGCTTTACAGAAAAAAGCACTCTTCTACTCTACTGTGTTTCCTAATGGGTCCGAAAAGTGAGTTTGCTCAGAACAAAAGAAATGTGCTTCCTACACACACGGCCATATCTAGTTCAATTCTGCTTAGGAACCTGACAACAACAGTAGATCCTCTTCAGTCCAATACACTGTACTTGCTGGGAACAGACGCAAGTGCTATTTGTCCTGTGTAAGGCAATGGCAGCGCAATAGTGACTCTTCTTACCAGAAAACAACTCTTGATAGTAGGACCAGAAACTGCATGGGATTCAACTCCATTTAGGGCTGGGAAACAAACGCTAGCTCGCCTTACAAGAAAAACACTCTGCTTTGGAGAAAAGAGCACTCTTCTACTCTACTGTGTTCCCTATGTGGTCCAAACAGTGATCTCGCTCAGAACAAAAGAACTGTGCTTCCTACACACCGACCATATCTAGTTAAACTCTGCTTAGGAAACTGACAAGAGGAGTAGCTCCTATTCAGTCCAATACACTGTACTTGCTCCGAACAGACGCGAGTGCTATTTGCACTGTGTATGGCATTTGGGGCACAATAGTGACTCTTCTTACCAGAAAACAACTCTTGCACGTAGGACCAAAAACTACATATGACTCAACTCAATTTAGGACTGGGAAACAAACGCAAGTTCACCTTACAAGAAACACACTCTGCTTTAGAGAAAAGAGCACTCTTCTACTCTACTGTGTTTTCTAAGGGATCCTAACAGTGAGCTTGCTCAGAACAAAAGAACTCTGCTTCCTACACACACGGCCATATCTAGTTCAACTCTGCTTAGTAAACTGACAAGAACAGTAGCTCCTATTCAGTCCAATACACTGTACTTGATGGGAACAGAGACGAGTGCTATTTGTAATGTGTATGGCAATGGGAGCACAATAGTGACTTTCCTTACCAGAAAACAACTCTTGCTCGTAGGACCAGAAACTGCATGTGATTCAACTCCATTTAGGACTGGGAAACAAACGCTAGCTTGCCTTACAAGAAACACACTCTGCTTTAGAAAAAAAAGCACTCTTCTACTCTACTGTGTTTCCTAATGGGTCCGAACAGTGAGTTTGCTCAGAACAAAAGAACTGTGCTTCCTGCACACACGGCCATATCTAGTTCAATTATGCTTAGGAACCTGACAAGAACAGTAGATACTCTTCAGTCCAATACACTGTACTTGCTGGGAACAGACGCCAGTGCTATTTGTCCTGTTTATGGCAATGGCAGCGCAATAGTTACTCTTCTTACCAGAAAACAACTCTTCCTCGTAGGATTAGAAACTGCATGGGATTCAACTCCATTTAGGACTGGGAAACAAACGCTTGCTCACCTTACAAGAAAAACACTCTGCTTTTGAGAAAAGAGCACTCTTCTACTCTACTGTGTTTCCTATGGGGTCCAAGTAGTGAGCTTGCTCAGAACAAAAAAACTGTGCTTCCTACAAACACGGACCATATCTAGTTCTACTCTGCTTAGGAAACTGACAAGAACAGTAGCTCCTATTCAGTCCAATACACTGTACTTGCTGGGAACAGACACGAGTGCTATTTGTAATGTGTACGGCAATGGGAGCACAATAGTGACTTTCCTTACCAGAAAACAACTCCTGCTCGTAGCACCAGAAACTGCATGTGATTCAACTCTATTTAGGACTGGGAAACAAACGCTAGCTCGCCTTACAAGAAACACACTCTGCTTTTGAGAAAAGAGCACTCTTCTACTCTACTGTGTTTTTCCTATGGGGTCCAAACAGTGAGCTTGCTCATAAAAAAACAACTGTGCTTCCCACACACATGGACCATATCTAGTTTCAACTCTGCTTAGGAAACTGACAAGAACAGTAGCTCCTCTTCAGTCCAATACACTGTACTTGCTGGGAACAGACGCGAGTGCTATTTGCACTGTGTATGGAAATTGGAGCACAATAGTGACTCTTCTTACCAGAAAAACTACTCTTGCCTCATAGGACCAAAAAACTGCATGTGACTTAACTCCATTTAGGACAGGGAAACAAACGCGAGCTCTCCTTACAAGAAACCACACTCTGCTTTAGAGAAAAGAGCACTCTTCTACTCTACTGTGTTTCCTATAGGGCCTGAACAGTGAGCTTGCTCAGAACATAAGAACTGTGCTTCCTACACACGGGCCATACCTAGTTCAACTCTGCTTAGGAAACTGACAAGAACAGTAGCTCCTCTTCAGAACGATACAGTGTACTTGCTCTGAACAGACGCGAGTGCTATTTGCACTGTGTATGGCAATGGGAGCACAATAGTGTCTTTCCTTACCAGAAAACAACTCTTGCTCGTAGGACCAGAAACTGCATGTGATTCAACTCCATTTAGGACTGGGAAACAAACGCTAGCTCGCCTTACAAGAAACACACTCTGCTTTTGAGAATAGAGCACACTTCTACTGTACTGTGTTTCCTATGGGGTCCGAACAGTGAGCTTGCTCAGAACAAAAGAACGGTGCTTCCTACACACATGGCTGTATCTAGTTCAATTCTGCTCAAGAACCTGACAAGGACAGTAGATCCTCTTCAGTCCGATACAGTGTACTTGCTGGGAACAGACGCGAGTGCTATTTGCACTGTGTATGGCAATGGGAGCGCAATAGTGACTTTCCTTACCAGAAAAAAACTCTTGCTCGTAGGACCAGAAAATGCTTGTGATTCAACTCCACTTAGGACTGGGAAACAAATGCTAGCCTGACTTATAAGAAACACACTCTGCTTTTGAGAAAAGAGCACTCTTCTACTCTGCTGTGTTTCCTATAGTGCCAGAACAGTGATCTTGCTCAGAACAAAAGAACTGTGCTCCCTACACACATGGCCATATCTAGTTCAACTCTGCTTAAGAACCTGACAAGAACAGTAGATCCTCTTCAGTCCAATACACTGTACTTGCTGGGAACAGACGCAAGTGCTATTTGTCCTGTATATGGCAATGGCAGCGCAATAGTGACTCTTCTTACCAGAAAACAACTCTTCCTCGTAGGACGAAAAACTGCATGTGACTCAACTCCATTTAGGACTGGGAAACAAACGCTAGCTCAACTTACAAGAAACACACTCTGCTTTTGAGAAAAGAGCACTCTTCTACTCTACTGTGTTTCCTATGGGGTCCGAACAGTGAGCTTGCTCAGAACAAAAGATCGGTGCTTCCTACACACACGGCCATATCTAGTTCAATTCTGCTTAGGAACCTGACAAGAACAGTAGATCCTCTTCAGTCCAATACACTGTAATTGCTGGGAACAGACGCCAGTGCTATTTGTCCTGTGTATGGCAATGGCAGCGCAATAGTGACTCTTCTTACCAGAAAACATCTCTTGCTTGTAGGACCAGAAACTGCATGGGATTCAACTCCATTTAGGACTGGAAAACAAACGCTAGCTCGCCTTTCAAGAAACACACTCTGCTTTAAAGAAAAGAGCACTCTTCTACTCTACTGTGTTTCCTGTGGGGTCCAAACAGTGAGCTTGCTCAGAGCAAAACAACGGTGCTTCCTACACACACGGCCATATCTAGTTCAATACTGCTTAAAGACCTGACAAGAAGAGTAGATCCTCTTCAGTCCAATACACTATACTTGGTGGGAACAGACAACAGTGCTTTTGTCCTATGTATGGCAATGGCAGCGCAATAGTGACTCTTCTTACCAGAAAACAACTCTTGCTCGTAGGACCAGAAACTGCATGTGATTCAACTCCATTTAGGACTGGGAAACAAATGCTAGCTTGCCTTACAAGAAACACACTCTGCTTTAGAGAAAATAGCACTCTTCTACTCTACTGTGTTTCGTAATGGGTCTGAACAGTGAGTTTGCTCAGAACAAAAGAACTGTGCTTCCTACACACACGGCCATATCTAGTTCAACTCTGCTTAGGAAACTGACAAGAACAGTAGATCCTCTTCAGTCCAATACACTGTACTTGCTGGGAACAGACGCCAGTGCTATTTGTCCTGTGTATGGCAATGGCAGCGCAATAGGGACTCTTCTTACCAGAAAACAACTCTTGCTCGTAGGACCAGTAACTGCATGGGATTCAACTCCATTTAGGACTGGGAAACAAACCCTAGCTCGCCTTACAAGAAAAACACTCTGCTTTTGAGAAAAGAGCACTCTTCTACTCTACTGTGTTTCCTATGGAGTCCAAACAGAGAGCTTGCTCAGAACAAAACAACTGTGCTTCCTACACACACGGACCATATCTAGTTGTACTCTGCTTAGGATACTGACAAGAACAGTAGCTCCTCTTCAGTCCAATACACTTTACTTGCTGGGAACAGACGCGAGTGCTATTTGCACTGTGTATGGCAATTGGAGCGCAATAGTGACTCTTCTTACCAGAAAACAACTCTTGCTCGTAGGACCAAAAACTGCATGTGACTCAACTCCATTTAAAACTGGGAAACAAACGCGAGCTCACCTTACAAGAAACATTCTGCTTTAGAGAAAAGAGCACTCTTCTACTCTACAGTGTTTCCTATGGGTCCAAACAGTGAGCTCGCTCAGAACAAAAGAACTGTGCTTCCTACACACACAGGCCATATCTAGTTCAACTCTGCTTAGGAAACTGACAAGAACAGTAGCTCCTATTCAGTCAAATACATTGTATTTGCTGGGAACAGACGCGAGTGCTATTTGTACTGTGTATGGCAATTGGAGCGCAATAGTGACTCTTCTTACCAGAAAACAATTCTTGCTCGTAGGACCAATAACTACATGTGACTCAACTCCATTTAGGACTGGGATGCAAACGCTAGCTCGCCTTACAAGAAACACACTCTGCTTTAGAGAAAAAAGCACTCTTCTACTCTACTGTGTTTCCTAATGGGTCCGAAAAGTGAGTTTGCTCAGAACAAAAGAAATGTGCTTCCTACACACACGGCCATATCTAGTTCAATTCTGCTTAGGAACCTGACAACAACAGTAGATCCTCTTCAGTCCAATACACTGTACTTGCTGGGAACAGACGCAAGTGCTATTTGTCCTGTGTAAGGCAATGGCAGCACAATAGTGACTCTTCTTACCAGAAAACAACTCTTGATAGTAGGACCAGAAACTGCATGGGATTCAACTCCATTTAGGGCTGGGAAACAAACGCTACCTCGCCTTACAAGAAAAACACTCTGCTTTTGAGAAAAGAGCACTCTTCTACTCTACTGTGTTCCCTATGTGGTCCAAACAGTGATCTCGCTCAGAACAAAAGAACTGTGCTTCCTACACACCGACCATATCTAGTTAAACTCTGCTTAGGAAACTGACAAGAAGAGTAGCTCCTATTCAGTCCAATACACTGTACTTGCTCCGAACAGACGCGAGTGCTATTTGCACTGTGTATGGCATTTGGGGCACAATAGTGACTCTTCTTACCAGAAAACAACTCTTGCACGTAGGACCAAAAACTACATATGACTCAACTCAATTTAGGACTGGGAAACAAACGCAAGTTCACCTTACAAGAAACACACTCTGCTTTAGAGAAAAGAGCACTCTTCTACTCTACTGTGTTTTCTAAGGGATCCTAACAGTGAGCTTGCTCAGAACAAAAGAACTCTGCTTCCTACACACACGGCCATATCTAGTTCAACTCTGCTTAGTAAACTGACAAGAACAGTAGCTCCTATTCAGTCCAATACACTGTACTTGATGGGAACAGAGACGAGTGCTATTTGTAATGTGTACGGCAATGGGAGCACAATAGTGACTTTCCTTACCAGAAAACAACTCTTGTTCGTAGGACCAGAAACTGCATGTGATTCAACTCCATTTAGGACTGGGAAACAAACGCTAGCTGGCCTTACAAGAAACACACTCTGCTTTAGAAAAAAAAGCACTCTTCTACTCTACTGTGTTTCCTAATGGGTCCGAACAGTGAGTTTGCTCAGAACAAAAGAACTGTGCTTCCTGCACACACGGCCATATCTAGTTCAATTATGCTTAGGAACCTGACAAGAACAGTAGATACTCTTCAGTCCAATACACTGTACATGCTGGGAACAGACGCCAGTGCTATTTGTCCTGTTTATGGCAATGGCAGCGCAATAGTTACTCTTCTTACCAGAAAACAACTCTTCCTCATAGGATTAGAAACTGCATGGGATTCAACTCCATTTAAGACTGGGAAACAAACGCTTGCTCACCTTACAAGAAAAACACTCTGCTTTTGAGAAAAGAGCACTCTTCTACTCTACTGTGTTTCCTATGGGGTCCAAGTAGTGAGCTTGCTCAGAACAAAAAAACTGTGCTTCCTACAAACACGGATCATATCTAGTTCTACTCTGCTTAGGAAACTGACAAGAACAGTAGCTCCTATTCAGTCCAATACACTGTACTTGCTGGGAACAGACACGAATGCTATTTGTAATGTGTACGGCAATGGGAGCACAATAGTGACTTTCCTTACCAGAAAACAACTCCTGCTCGTAGCACCAGAAACTGCATGTGATTCAACTCTATTTAGGACTGGGAAACAAACGCTAGCTCGCCTTACAAGAAACACACTCTGCTTTTGAGAAAAGAGCACTCTTCTACTCTACTGTGTTTCCTATGGGGTCCAAACAGTGAGCTTGCTCATAAAAAAACAACTGTGCTTCCCACACACATGGACCATATCTAGTTCAACTCTGCTTAGGAAACTGACAAGAACAGTAGCTCCTCTTCAGTCCAATACACTGTACTTGCTGGGAACAGACGAGAGTGCTATTTGCACTGTGTATGGAAATTGGAGCACAATAGTGACTCTTCTTACCAGAAAACTACTCTTGCTCATAGGACCAAAAACTGCATGTGACTTAACTCCATTTAGGACAGGGAAACAAACGCGAGCTCTCCTTACAAGAAACACACTCTGCTTTAGAGAAAAGAGCACTCTTCTACTCTACTGTGTTTCCTATAGGGCCTGAACAGTGAGCTTGCTCAGAACATAAGAACTGTGCTTCCTACACACGGGCCATACCTAGTTCAACTCTGCTTAGGAAACTGACAAGAACAGTAGCTCCTCTTCAGAACGATACAGTGTACTTGCTCTGAACAGACGCGAGTGCTATTTGCACTGTGTATGGCAATGGGAGCACAATAGTGTCTTTCCTTACCAGAAAACAACTCTTGCTCGTAGGACCAGAAACTGCATGTGATTCAACTCCATTTAGGACTGGGAAACAAACGCTAGCTCGCCTTACAAGAAACACACTCTGCTTTTGAGAATAGAGCACACTTCTACTGTACTGTGTTTCCTATGGGGTCCGAACAGTGAGCTTGCTCAGAACAAAAGAACGGTGCTTCCTACACACATGGCCGTATCTAGTTCAATTCTGCTCAAGAACCTGACAAGGACAGTAGATCCTCTTCAGTCCAATACACTGTACTTGCTGGGAACAGACAACAGTGCTTTTGCCCTCTGTATGGCAATGGCCGTGCAAAAGTGACTCTTCTTACCAGAAAACAACTCTTTCTCGTAGGACCAGAAACTGCATGTGATTCAACTCCATTTAGGACTGGGAAACAAACGCTATCTCGCCTTACAAGAAAAACACTCTGTTTTTGAGAAAAGAGCACTCTTCTACTCTACTGTATTCCCTATGGTGTCCAAACAGTGAGCTCGCTCAGAACAAAAGAACTGTGCTTCCTACACACACGGACCATATCTAGTTAAACTCTGCTTAGTAAACTGACAAGAACAGTAGCTCCTATTCAGTCCAATACACTGTACTTGCTGGGAATAGACGCGAGTGCTATTTGCACTGAGTATGGCAATTGGAGCACAATAGTGACTCTTCTTACCAGAAAACAACTCTTGCTCATAGGACCAAAACTACATGTGACTCAACTCCATTTAGGACTGGGAAACAAATGCGAGTTCTCCTTACAAGAAACACACTCTGCTTTAGAGAAAAGAGCACTCTTCTACTCTACAGTGTTTCCTATGGGTCCAAACAGTGAGCTCGCTCAGAACAAAAGAACTGTGCTTCCTACACAGGGGCCATATCTAGTTCAACTCTGCTTAGGAAACTGACAAGAACAGTAGCTCCTCTTCAGTTCAATACACTGTACTTTCTGGGAACAGACGGGAGTGCTATTTGCACTGTGTATTGCAATGGGAGCGCAATGGTTACTTTCCTTACCAGAAAACAACTTTTGCTCGTAGGACCAGAATCTGCATGTGACTCAACTCCATTTAGGACTGGGAAACAAACCTGAGCTCGCCTTACAAGAAACACACTCTGCTTTAGAGAAAAGAGCACTCTTCTACTCTACTGTGTTTCCTATGGGGTCCAAACAGTGAGCTTGCTTAGAACAAAAGAACTGTGCTTCCTACACACACGGACCATATCTAGTTCAACTCTGCTTAGGAAACTGACAAGAACAGTAGATCCTCTTCAGTCCAATACACTTTACTTGCTGGGAACAGACGCGAGTGCTATTTGCACTGTGTATGGCAATTGGAGCACAATAGTGACTCTTCTTACCAGAAAACAACTCTTGCTCGTAGGACCAAAAACTGCATGTGACTCAACTCCATTTAAAACTGGGAAACAAACGCGAGCTCACCTTACAAGAAACATTCTGCTTTAGAGAAAAGAGCACTCTTCTACTCTACAGTGTTTCCTGTGGGTCCAAACAGTGAGCTCGCTCAGAACAAAAGAACTGTGCTTCCTACACACACGGGCCATATCTAGTTCAACTCTGCTTAGGAAACTGACAAGAACAGTAGCTCCTATTCAGTCAAATACATTGTATTTGCTGGGAACAGACGCGAGTGCTATTTGTACTGTGTATGGCAATTGGAGCGCAATAGTGACTCTTCTTACCAGAAAACAATTCTTGCTCGTAGGACCAATAACTACATGTGACTCAACTCCATTTAGGACTGGGATACAAACGCTAGCTCGCCTTACAAGAAACACACTCTGCTTTAGAGAAAAAAGCACTCTTCTACTCTACTGTGTTTCCTAATGGGTCCGAAAAGTGAGTTTGCTCAGAACAAAAGAAATGTGCTTCCTACACACACGGCCATATCTAGTTCAATTCTGCTTAGGAACCTGACAACAACAGTAGATCCTCTTCAGTCCAATACACTGTAATTGCTGGGAACCGACGCCAGTGCTATTTGTCCTGTGTATGGCAAAGGCAACGCAATAGTGACTCTTCTTACCAGAAAACAACTCTTGCTCGTAGGACCAGAAACTGCATGTGATTCAACTCCATTTAGGACTGGGAAACAAACGCTAGCTCGCCTTTCAAGAAACACACTCTGCTTTAGAAAAAAGAGCACTCTTCTACTCTACTGTGTTTCCTATGGGGTCCAAACAGTGAGCTTGCTCAGAACAAAAGAACTGGGCTTCCTACACTCATGGACCATATCTAGTTCAACTTGGCTGAGGAAACTGACAAGAACAGTAGCTCCTATTCAGTCCAATACACTGTACTTTTTTGTACAAGTCCAATAGCACTGTGTATTGCATTTGGAGCACAATAGTGACTCTTCTTACCAGAAAACAACTCTTGCTCATAGGACCAGAAACTGCATGTGATTCAACTCCATTTAGGACTGGGAAACAAACGCTAGCTCGCCTTCCAAGAAACACACTCTGCTTTTGAGAAAAGAGCACTCTTCTACTCTACTGTGTTTCCTATAGGGTCCAAACAGTGAGCTTGCTCAGAACAAAAGAACGGTGCTTCCTACATACATGGCCATATCTAGTTCAATTCTGCTTAGCAACCTGACAAAAACTGTAGATCCTCTTCAGTCCAATACACTGTACATGCTGGGAACAGATGCCAGTGCTATTTGCCCTGTGTATGACAATGGGAGCACAATAGTGACTCTTCTTACCAGAAAACAACTCTTGCTCGTAGGACCAGAAACTGCACGTGATTCAACTCCATTTAGGATTTTGAAACAAACACTAGCTCGCCTTACAAGAAACACACTCTGCTTTTGAGAAAAGAGCACTCTTCTACTCTACTGTGTTTCCTATTGGGTCCAAACAGTGTGCTTGCTCAGAACAAAACAACTGTGCTTCCTACACACACGGGCCATATCTAATTCAACTCTGCTTAGGAAACTGACAAGAACAGTAGCTCCTATTCAGTCCAATACACCGAAATTGCTGAGAACAGACGCCAGTGCTATTTGCACTGTGTATGGCAATGGGAGCACAATAGTGACTTTCCTTACCAGAAAACAACTCTTCCTCGTAGGACCAGAAACTGCATGTGATTCAACTCCATTTAAAACTGGGAAACTAACGCTCGCTCGCCTTACAAGAAACACACTCTGCTTTTGAGAAAAGAGCACTTTTCTACTCTACTGTGTTTAATATTGGGGCCAGAACAGTGAGCTTGCTCAGAACAAAATAACTGTGCTTTCTACACACACGGCCATATCTAGTTCAATTCTGCTTAGGAACCTGACAAGAACAGTAGATCCTCTTCAGTCCAATACACTGTACATGCTGGGAACAGACGACAGAGCTATTTGCCCTGTGTATGGCAATGGCAGCGCAATAGTGACTCTTCTTACCAGAAAACAACTCTTGCTCATAGGACCAGAAACTGCATGGGATTCAACTCCATTTAGGACTGGGAAACAAACGCTAGCTTGCCTTACAAGAAAAACACTCTGCTTTTGAGAAAAGAGCACTCTTCTACTCTACTGTGTTTCCTATAGGGTCCGAACTGTGAGCTTGCTCAGAACAAAACAACTGTGCTTCCTACACACACGGACCATATCTAGTTCAACTCTGCTTAGGAAACTGACAAGAACAGTAGCTCCTCTTCAGTCCAATACACTGTACTTGCTGGGAAGAGACACGAGTGCTATTTGCACTGTGTATGGCAATTGGAGGGCAATAGTGACTCTTCTTACCAGAAAACAACTCTTGCTCGTAGGACCAAAAACTGCATGTGACTCAACTCCATTTAGGACTGGAAAGCAAACGCAGGTCACCTTACAAGAAACACACTCTGCTTTAGAGAAAAGAGCACTCTTCTACTCTAATGTGGTTTTTATAGGGCCTGAACAGTGAGCTTGCTCAGAACATAAGAACTGTGCTTCCTACACACGGGCCATATCTAGTACAACTCTGCTTAGGAAACTGACAAGAACAGTAACTCCTCTTCAGTCCGATACACTGTACTTGCTGGGGACAGACGCGATTGCTATTTGCACTGTGTATGGCAATGGGAGAAATAGTGACTTTCCTTTCCAGAAAACAACTCTTGCTCGTAGGACCACAAACTGCATATGATTCAACTCCATTTAGGACTGGGAAACAAACGCTAGCTCGCCTTACAAGAAACACACTCTGCTTTTGAGAAAAGAGCACTCTTCTACTCTACTGTGTTTCCTACGGGGTCCGAACAGTGAGCTTGCTCAGAACAAAAGAACGGTGCTTCCTACAAACAGGGACCATATCTAGTGAAACTTGGCTGAGGAAACTGACAAGAACAGTAGCTCCTATTCAGTCCAATACACTGTACATGCTGGGAACAGACGACACAGCTATTTGCCCTGTGTATGGCAATGGCAGCGCAATAGTGACTCTTCTTACCAGAAAAAAACTCTTGCTCGTAGGACCAGAAACTGCATGGGATTCAACTCCATTTAGGACTGGGAAACAAACGCTAGCTCGCCTTAGAAGAAAAACACTCTGCTTTTGAGAAAAGAGCACTCTTCTACTCTACTGTGTTTCCAATGGGGTCCAAACAGTGAGCTTGCTCAGAACAAAACAACTGTGCTTCCTACACACACGGACCTTATCTATTTCATCTCTACTGAGGAAACTGACAAGAACAGTAGCTCCTCTTCAGTCCAATACACTGTACTTGCTGGGAACAGACACGAGTGCTATTTGCACTGTGTATGGCAATTGGAATGCAATAATGACTCTTCTTACCAGAAAACAACTCTTGCTCTTAGGACCAAAAACTGCATGTGACACAACTCCATTTAGGACTGGGAAACAAACGCGAGCTCACCTTACAAGAAACACACTGTGCTTTAGAGATAAGAGCACTCTTCTACTCTACTGTGGTTTCTATAGGGCCTGAACAGTGAGCTTGCTCAGAACATAAGAACTGTGCTTCCTACACACGGGCCATATCTAGTTCAACTCTGCTTAGGAAACTGACAAGAACAGTAACTCCTCTTCAGTCCGATACACTGTACTTGCTGGGAACAGACGCGAGTGCTATTTGCACTGTGTATGGCAATGGGAAAAATAGTGACTTTCCTTTCCAGAAAACAACTCTTGCTCATAGGAACAGAAACTACATGGGATTCAACTCCATTTAGGACTTGGAAACAAACGCTAGCTCGCCTTACAAGAAACACACTCTGCTTTTGAGAAAAGAGCACTCTTCTTCTCTACTGTGTTTTCTATAGGGTCTGAACAGTGAGCTTGCTCAGAACAAAAGAACGGTGCTTCCTACACACACGGCCATATCTAGTTCAATTCTGCTTAGGAACCTGACAAGAACAGTAGATCCTCTTCAGTCCAATACACTGTACATGCTGGGAACAGACGCCAGTGCTATTTGCCCTGTGTATGACAATGGGAGCACAATAGTGACTCTTCTTACCAGAAAACAGCTCTTCCTCATATGACCAGAAATTGCATGTGATTCAACTACATTTAGGACTGGGAAACAAATGCTAGCTCGCCTTACAAGAAACACACTCTGCTTTTGAGAAAAGAGCACTCTTCTACTCTACTGTGTTTCCTATGTGGTTCAAACAGTGAGCTTGCTCAGAACAAAAGAACGGTGCTTCCTACACACAGGGACCATATCTAGTTAAATTTGGCTGAGGAAACTGACAAGAACAGTAGCTCCTATTCAGTCCAATACACTGTACTTGCTGGGAACTGACGCGAGTGCTATTTGCACTGTGTATTGCATTTGGAGCACAATAGTGACTCTTCTTACCAGAAAACAACTCTTGCTCGTAGGACCAAAAACTGCATGTGACTCAACTCCATTTAGGACTGGGAAACAAATGTGAGCTCACCTTACAAGAAACACACTCTGCTTTAGAGAAAAGAGCACTCTTCTACTCTACTGTGTTTATTATAGGGTCAGAACACTGAGCTTGCTCAGAACATAAGAACTGTGCTTCCTACACACACGGGCCAAATCTAGTTCAACTCTGCTTAGGAAACTGACAAGAACAGTAGATCCTCTTCAATCCAATACACTGTACTTGCTGGGAACAGACGCCTGTTCTATTTGCACTGTGTATGGCAATGGGAGCGGAATAGTGACTTTCCTTTCCAGAAAACAACTCTTGCTCGTAGGACCACAAACTGCATGTGATTCAACTCAATTTAGGACTGGAAAACAAATGCGAGCTCGCCTTACAAGAAAAACACTCTGCTTTTGAGAAAAGAGCACTCTTCTACTCTACTGTGTTTCCTATGGGGTCCAAACAGTGAGCTTGCTCAGAACAAAAGAACTGTGCTTCCTACACACACGGACCATATCTAGTTCAACTTGGCTGAGGAAACTTACAAGAACAGTAGCTCCTATTCAGTCCAATAGACTGTACTTGCTGGGAACAGACGCGAGTGCTATTTGCACTGTGTATGGCAATGGGAGCACAATAGTGACTTTCCTTACCAGAAAACAACTCTTGCTGGTAGGACCGGAAACTGCATGTGATTGAACTCTATTTAGGACTAGGAAACAAACGCTAGTTCGCCTTACAAGAAACACACTCTGCTTTTGAGAAAAGAGCACTCTTCTTCTCTACTGTGTTTCCTATGGGGTCCGAACAGTGAGCTTGCTCAGAACAAAAAAACTGTGCTTCCTACAAACACCGCCATATCTAGTTCAATTCTGCTTAAGAACCTGACAAGAACAGTAGATCCTCTTCAGTCCAATACACTGTACATGCTGGGAACAGACAACAGAGCTATTTGCCCTGTGTATGGCAATGGCAGCGCAATAGTGACTCTTCTTACCAGAAAACAACTCTTGCTCATAGGACCAGAAACTGCATGGGATTCAACTCCATTTAGGACTGGGAAACAAACGCTAGCTTGCCTTACAAGAAAAACACTCTGCTTTTGAGAAAAGAGCACTCTTCTACTCTACTGTGTTTCCTATAGGGTCCGAACTGTGAGCTTGCTCAGAACAAAAGATCGGTGCTTCCTACACACACGGACCATATCTAGTTCAACTCTGCTTAGTAAACTGAGAAGAACAGTAGCTCCTCTTCAGTCCAATACACTGTACTTGCTGGGAAGAGACACGAGTGCTATTTGCACTGTGTATGGCAATTGGAGGGCAATAGTGACTCTTCTTACCAGAAAACAACTCTTGCTCGTAGGACAAAATACTGCATGTGACTCAACTCCATTTAGGACTGGAAAACAAACGCAGGTCACCTTACAAGAAACACACTCTGCTTTAGAGAAAAGAGCACTCTTCTACTCTACTGTGGTTTTTATAGGGCCTGAACAGTGAGCTTGCTCAGAACATAAGAACTGTGCTTCCTACACACGGGCCATATCTAGTACAACTCTGCTTAGGAAACTGACAAGAACAGTAACTCCTCTTCAGTCCGATACACTGTACTTGCTGGGGACAGACGCGATTGCTATTTGCACTGTGTATGGCAATGGGAGAAATAGTGACTTTCCTTTCCAGAAAACAACTCTTGCTCGTAGGACCACAAACTGCATATGATTCAACTCCATTTAGGACTGGGAAACAAACGCTAGCTCGCCTTACAAGAAACACACTCTGCTTTTGAGAAAAGAGCACTCTTCTACTCTACTGTGTTTCCTACGGGGTCCGAACAGTGAGCTTGCTCAGAACAAAAGAACGGTGCTTCCTACAAACAGGGACCATATCTAGTTAAACTTGGCTGAGGAAACTGACAAGAACAGTAGCTCCTATTCAGTCCAATACACTGTACATGCTGGGAACAGACGACACAGCTATTTGCCTTGTGTATGGCAATGGCAGCGCAATAGTGACTCTTCTTACAGAAAAAAACTCTTGCTCGTAGGACCAGAAACTGCATGGGATTCAACTCCATTTAGGACTGGGAAACAAACGCTAGCTCGCCTTACAAGAAAAACACTCTGCTTTTGAGAAAAGAGCACTCTTCTACTCTACTGTGTTTCCAATGGGGTCCAAACAGTGAGCTTGCTCAGAACAAAACAACTGTGCTTCCTACACACACGGACCTTATCTATTTCATCTCTGCTGAGGAAACTGACAAGAACAGTAGCTCCTCTTCAGTCCAATTCACTGTACTTGCTGGGAACAGACACGAGTGCTATTTGCACTGTGTATGGCAATTGGAATGCAATAATGACTCTTCTTACCAGAAAACAACTCTTGCTCTTAGGACCAAAAACTGCATGTGACACAACTCCATTTAGGACTGGGAAACAAACGCGAGCTCACCTTACAAGAAACACACTGTGCTTTAGAGATAAGAGCACTCTTCTACTCTACTGTGGTTTTTATAGGGCCTGAACAGTGAGCTTGCTCAGAACATAAGAACTGTGCTTCCTACACACGGGCCATATCTAGTTCAACTCTGCTTAGGAAACTGACAAGAACAGTAACTCCTCTTCAGTCCGATACACTGTACTTGCTGGGAACAGACGCGAGTGCTATTTGCACTGTGTATGGCAATGGGAGAAATAGTGACTTTCCTTTCCAGAAAACAACTCTTGCTCATAGGAACAGAAACTACATGGGATTCAACTCCATTTAGGACTTGGAAACAAACGCTAGCTCGCCTTACAAGAAACACACTCTGCTTTTGAGAAAAGAGCACTCTTCTTCTCTACTGTGTTTCCTATAGGGTCTGAACAGTGAGCTTGCTCAGAACAAAAGAACGGTGCTTCCTACACACACGGCCATATCTAGTTCAATTCTGCTTAGGAACCTGACAAGAACAGTAGATCCTCTTCAGTCCAATACACTGTACATGCTGGGAACAGACGCCAGTGCTATTTGCCCTGTGTATGACAATGGGAGCACAATAGTGACTCTTCTTACTAGAAAACAGCTCTTCCTCATATGACCAGAAATTGCATGTGATTCAACTACATTTAGGACTGGGAAACAAATGCTAGCTCGCCTTACAAGAAACACACTCTGCTTTTGAGAAAAGAGCACTCTTCTACTCTACTGTGTTTCCTATGTGGTTCAAACAGTGAGCTTGCTCAGAACAAAAGAACGGTGCTTCCTACACACAGGGACCATATCTAGTTAAATTTGGCTGAGGAAACTGACAAGAACAGTAGCTCCTATTCAGTCCAATACACTGTACTTGCTGGGAACTGACGCGAGTGCTATTTGCACTGTGTATTGCATTTGGAGCACAATAGTGACTCTTCTTACCAGAAAACAACTCTTGCTCGTAGGACCAAAAACTGCATGTGACTCAACTCCATTTAGGACTGGGAAACAAATGTGAGCTCACCTTACAAGAAACACACTCTGCTTTAGAGAAAAGAGCACTCTTCTACTCTACTGTGTTTATTATAGGGTCAGAACACTGAGCTTGCTCAGAACATAAGAACTGTGCTTCCTACACACACGGGCCAAATCTAGTTCAACTCTGCTTAGGAAACTGACAAGAACAGTAGATCCTCTTCAATCCAATACACTGTACTTGCTGGGAACAGACGCCTGTTCTATTTGCACTGTGTATGGCAATGGGAGCAGAATAGTGACTTTCCTTTCCAGAAAACAACTCTTGCTCGTAGGACCACAAACTGCATGTGATTCAACTCAATTTAGGACTGGGAAACAAATGCGAGCTCGCCTTACAAGAAAAACACTCTGCTTTTGAGAAAAGAGCACTCTTCTACTCTACTGTGTTTCCTATGGGGTCCAAACAGTGAGCTTGCTCAGAACAAAAGAACTGTGCTTCCTACACACACGGACCATATCTAGTTCAACTTGGCTGAGGAAACTTACAAGAACAGTAGCTCCTATTCAGTCCAATAGACTGTACTTGCTGGGAACAGACGCGAGTGCTATTTGCACTGTGTATGGCAATGGGAGCACAATAGTGACTTTCCTTACCAGAAAACAACTCTTGCTGGTAGGACCTGAAACTGCATGTGATTGAACTCTATTTAGGACTAGGAAACAAACGCTAGTTCGCCTTACAAGAAACACACTCTGCTTTTGAGAAAAGAGCACTCTTCTTCTCTACTGTGTTTCCTATGGGGTCCGAACAGTGAGCTTGCTCAGAAAAAAAAAACTGTGCTTCCTACAAACACCGCCATATCTAGTTCAATTCTGCTTAAGAACCTGACAAGAACAGTAGATCCTCTTCAGTCAAATACACTGTACATGCTGGGAACAGACGCCAGTGCTATTTGCACTGTGTATGAAAAGAGGAGCACAATAGTGACTCTTCTTACCAGAAAACCACTCTTGCTCGTAAGACCAGAAACTGTTGTGATTCAACTCCATTTAGGACTGGGAAACAAACGCTAGCTCGCCTTACAAGAAACATACTCTGCTTTTGAGAAAAGAGCACTCTTCTACTCTACTGTGTTTCCTATAGGGCCAGACCAGTGAGCTTTCTCAGAACAAAAGAACTGTGCTTGCTACACACACGGCCATATCTAGTTCAACTCTTTAGGAAACTGAGAAGAACAGTAGTTCCTCTTCAGTCCAATACACTGTACTTTCTGGGAACAAACGGGAGTGCTATTTGCACTGTGTATGGCAATAGGAGCGCAATAGTGACGTTCCTTATTAGAAAACAACTCTTGCTCGTTGAACCACAAACTACATGGGATTCAACTCCATTTAGGACTGGGAAACAAACGCTAGCTCACCTTACAAGAAACACACTCTGCTTTTGAGAAAAGAGCACTCTTCTATTCTACTGTGTTTCCTATGGGATCCGAACACTGAGCCTGCTCAGAACAAAAAAACTGTGCTTCCTTCACACACGCCATATCTAGTTCAATTCTGCTTATGAACCTGACAAGAAAAGTAGATCCTCTTCAGTCCAATACACTGTACTTGCTGGGAACAGACTCCAGGGCTATTTGTCCTGTGTATGGCAATGGCAGCACAATAGTGACTCTTCTTACCAGAAAACAATTCTTGCTCGTAGGACCAGAAATTGCATGGAACTCAACTCCATTTAGGACTGGGAAACAAACGCTAGCTCGCCTTATAAGAAACACACTCTGCTTTTGAGAAAAGAACACTCTTCTACTCTACTGTGTTTCCTATAAGGTCCAAACAGTGAGCTTGCTCAGAACAAAAGAACTGGGCTTCCTACACACACGTACCATATCTAGTTCAACTCTGCTAAGAAAACTGACAAGAACAGTAGCTCCTCTTCAGTCCAATACTCTGTACTTGCTGGGAAAAGACGAGAGTGCTATTTGCACTGTGTATGGCAATGGGAGCACAATAGTGACTCTTCTTACCAGATAACAACTCTTGCTCGTAGGACCAAAAACTGCATGTGACTCAACTCCATTTAGTACTGGAAAACAAAAGCGAGCTCACCTTACAAGAAACACACTCTACTTTAGAGAAAAGAGCACTCTTCTACTCTACTGTGGTTTTTATAGGGCCTGAACAGTGAGCTTGCTCAGAACTTAAGAACTGTGCTTCCTAAACACGGGCCATATCTAGTTCAACTCTGCTTAGGAACCTGACAAGAACAGTAACTCTTCTTCAGTCCGATACACTGTTCTTGCTGGGAACAGACGCCAGTGCTATTTGCACTGTGTATGGCAATGGGAGCTCAACAGTGACTTTCCTTTCCAGAAAACAACTCTTGCTCGTAGGACAGGAAACTGCATGTGATTGAACTCTATTTAGGACTAGGAAACAACCCTAGCTCGCCTTACAAGAAACACACTCTGCTTTTGAGAAAAGAGCCCTCTTCTTCTCTACTCTGTTTCCTATGGGGTCCGAACAGTGAGCTTGCTCAGAACAAAAAAACTGTGCTTCCTACAAACACCGCCATATCTAGTTCAATTCTGCTTAAGAACCTGACAAGAACAGTAGCTCCTCTTCAGTCCAATACACTGTACTTGCTGGGAACAGACAACAGTGCTATTTGTCCTGTGTATGGCAATGGCAGCACAATAGTGACTCTTCTTACCAGAAAACAACTCTTGCTCATAGGACAAAAAACTGCATGAGACTCAACTCCATTTAAGACTGGGAAACAACGCGAGTTTGCCTTACAAGAAACACACTCTGCTTTAGAGTAAAGAGCACTCTTCTACTCTACTGTGGTTTTTATAGGGCCTGAACAGTGAGCTTGCTCAGAGCATAAGAACTGTGCTTCCTACACACGGGCCATATCTAGTTCAACTCTGCTTAGGAAACTGACAAGAACAGTAACTCCTCTTCAGTCCAATACACTGTACTTGCTGGCAACAAATGCGAGTGCTATTACCTCTGTGTATGGCAATGGGAGCGCAATAGTGACTTTCTTTTCCAGAAAACAACTCTTGCTCGTAGGACCAGAAACTGCATGTGATTCAACTCCATTTAGGAATGGGAAACAAACACTAGCTAGCCTTACAAGAAACACACTCTGCTTTTGAGAAAAGAGCACTCTTCTACTCTACTGTGTTTCCTATGGGGTCCGAACAGTGAGTTTGCTCAGAACAAAAGAACGGTGCTTCCTACACACACGGCCATATCTAGTTCAATTCTGCTTAGGACCCTGACAAGAACAGTAGATCCTCGTCAATCCAATACACTGTACATGCTGGGAAAAGACGCCAGTGCTATTTGCCCTGTGTATGACAATTGGAGTGCAATAGTGACTCTTCTTACCAGAAAAAAACTCTTGCTTGTAGGACCAGAAACTGCATGTGATTCAACGCCATTTAGGACTGGGAAACAAACCCTAGCTCGCCTTACAAGAAACACACTCTGCTTTTGAGAAAAGAGCACTCTTCTACTCTACTGTGTTTCCTAAGGGGTCCGAACAGTGAGCTTCCTCAGAACAAAAGAACTGTGCTTCCTACACACACGGGACATATCTAGTTCAACTCTGCTTAGGAAACTGACAAGAACAGTAGCTCCTATTCAGTCCAATACACTGTACTTGATGGGAACAGAGACGAGTGCTATTTGTAATGTGTATGGCAATGGGAGCACAATAGTGACTTTCCTTACCAGAAAACAACTCTTGCTCGTAGGACCAGAAACTGCATGTGATTCAACTCCATTTAGGACTGGGAAACAAACGCTAGCTCGCCTTACAAGATACACACTCTGCTTTTGAGAAAAGAGCACTCTTCTACTCTACTGTGTTTCCAATAGGGCCAGAAAAGTGAGCTTTCTCAGAACAAAAGAACTGTGCTTGCTACACACACGGCCATATCTAGTTCAACTCTGCTTAGGAAACTGAGAAGAACAGTAGCTCCTCTTCAGTCCAATACACTGTACTTTCTGGGAACAGACGGGAGTGCTATTTGCACTGTGTATGGCAATAGGAGCGCAATAGTGACTTTCCTTATTAGAAAACAACTCTTGCTCGTAGGACCACAAACTGCATGGGATTCAATCTCATTTAGGACTGGGAAACAAACGCTAGCTCACCTTACAAGAAACACACTTTGCTTTTGAGAAAAGAGCACTCTTCTACTCTACTGTGTTTCCTATGGGATCCGAACACTGAGCCTGCTGAGAACAAAAAAACTGTGCTTCCTTCACACACGGCCATATCTAGTTCAATTCTGCTTATGAACCTGACAAGAAAAGTAGATCCTCTTCAGTCCAATACACTGTACTTGCTGGGAACAGACACCAGTGCTATTTGTCGTGTGTTTGGCAATGGCAGCGCAATAGTGACTCTTCTTACCAAAAAACAACTCTTGCTCGTAGAACCAGAAACTGCATGAGATTCAACTCCATTTAGGACTGGGAAACAAACGCTAGCTCGCCTTACAACAAACACACTCTGCTTTTGAGTAAAGAGCACTCTTCTACTCTACTGTATTTCCAATCGGGTCCAAACAGTGAAATTGCTCAGAACAAAAGAACTGTGCTTCCTACACACACGGACCATATCTAGTTCAACTCTGCTTAGGAAACTGACAAGAACAGTAGCTCCTATTAAGTCCAATACACTGTACTTGCTGGGAACAGACGCCAGTGCTATTTGCACTGTGTATGGCAATTGAAGCGCAATAGTGACTCTTCTTACCGGAAAACAACTCTTGCTCGTAGGACCAAAAACTCCATGTGATTCAACTCCATTTAGGACTGGAAAACAAACGCGAGCTCGCCTTACAAGAAACACACTCTGCTTTAGAGAAAAGAGCACTCTTCTACTCTACTGTGTTTCCTATAGTGCCAGAACAGTGAGGATTCTCACAACAAAAGAACTGTGCTTCCTACACACACGAGCCATATCTAGTTCAACTCTGCTTAGGAAACTGACAAGAACAGTAGCTCCTCTTCAGTCCGATACACTGTACTTGCTGGGAACAGGTACGAGTGCTATTTGTACTGTGTATGGCAGTAAGAGCTCAATAGTGACTTTCCTTACCAGAAAACAACTCTTGCTCGTAGGACCAGAAACTGAATGTGATTCAACTCCATTTAGGACTGGGAAACAAACGCTAGCTCGCCTTACAAGAAACAAACTCTGCTTTTGAGAAAAGAGCACTCTTCTACTCTAATGTGTTTCCTATGGGGTCCGAACAGTGAGATTGCTCAGAACAAATAAACTGTGCTTCCTACACACACGGGCCATATCCAGTTCAGTTCTTTTAGGAACCTGACAAGAACAGTAGATCCTCTTCAGTCCAATACAATATACTTGCTTGGAACAGAAGCCAGTGCTATTTGCACTGTACATGGCAATGGGAGCGCAATAGTGACTCTTCTTACCAGAAAACAACTCTTGCTCGTAGAACCAGAAACTGCATGTGATTCAACTCCATTTAGGACTTGGAAACAAAGGCTAGCTCGCCTTACAAGAAACACACTCTGCTTTTGAGAAAAGGGCACACTTCTACTCTACTGTGTTGCTATAGGGCCAGAACAGTGAGCTTGCAAAGAACAAAAGAACTGTGCTTCCTACACACATGGGCCATATCTAGTTCAACTCTGCTTAGTAAACTGACAAGAACAGTAGATCATCTTCACTCCAATACACTGTACATTCTGGGAGCGGACGCCAGTGCTATTTGCCCTGTGTATGAAAATGGGAGCACAATAGTGACTCTTCTTACCAGAAAACAACTCTTGCTCATAGGACCAGAAACTGCATGTGATTCAACTCCATTTAGGACTGTGAAACAAATGCTAGCTCGCCTTACAAGAAACACACTCTGCTTTTGAGAAAAGGGCACTCTTCTACTCTACTGTGTTTCCTATGGGAACCGAACAGTGAGCTTGCTCAGAACAGAAGAACTGTGCTTCCTACACCCAGGGGCCATATCTAGTTCAATTCTGCTCGGAAACTAACAAGAACAGTAGCTCCTCTTCAGTCCCATACAGTGTACTTGATGGGAACAAACGCGAGTGCTATTTGCACTGTGTATGGCATTGGGAGCGCAATAGTGACTCTTCTTACCAGAAAACAACTGTTGGTCGTAGGACCAGAAACTGCATGTGATTCAACTCCATTTAGGACTGGGAAACAAACGCTAGCTCGCCTTACATAAATGACACTCTGCTTTTGAGAAAAGAGCATTCTTCTACTCTACTGTGTTTCCTATGGGGTAAGAACAGTGAGGTTGCTCAGAACAAAAGAACTGTGCTACCTACACACATTGGCCATATCTAGTTCAACTCTGCTTAGGAAACTGACAAAACAGTAGCTCCTCTTCAGTCCAATACACTGTACTTGCTGGGAACATATGCGAGTGCTATTTGCACTGTGTATGGCAATGGGAGCGCAATAGTGACTCTTCTTACCAGAAAACAACTCTTGGTCATAGGACCAGAAACTGCATGTGATTCAACTCCATTTTGGACTGGGAAACAAACGCTAGCTCGCCTTACAAGAAACACACTCTGCTTTTGAGAAAAGGGAACTCTTCTACTCTACTGTGTTTCCTATGGGATCTGAACAGTGAGCTTGCTCAGAACAAAAGAACTGTGCTTCCTACACACACGGGCCATATCTAGTTCAACTCTGCTTAAGAAACTGACAAGAACAGTAGCCCTTCTTCAGTCCAATACACTGTACTTGCTGGGAACAGACGCGAGTGCTATTTCCACTGTGTATGGCAATGGGAGCGCAATAGTGACTCTTCTTATCAGAAAACAACTCTTGCTCGTAGGACCAGAAACTGCATGTGATTCAACTCCATTTAGGACTGGGAATCAAACGCTAGCTCGTTTTACAAGAAACACACTCTGCTTTTGAGAAAAGAGCACTCTTCAACTCTACTGTGTTTCCTATGGGGTCCGAACAGTGAGCTTGCTCAGAACAAAAGAACTGTGCTTCCTACACACACGGGCCATATCCAGTTCAATTCTTCTAGGAAACTGACAAGAACAGTAGATCCTCTTCAGTCCAATACACTGTACTTTCTGGGAACAGACCCGAGTGCTATTTGCACTGTGTATGGCAATGGGAGCGCAATAGTGACTCTTCTTACCAGAAAACAACACTTGCTCCTAGGACCAGAAACTGCATGTGATTCAACTCCATTTAGGACTGGGAAACAAACGCTAGCTCGCCTTACAAGAAACACACTCTTCTTTTGAGAAAAGACCACTCTTCTACTCTACTGTGTTTCCTATAGGGCCAGAACAGTGAGGTTGCTCAGAACAAAAGAACTGTGCTTCCTACAGACACGGGCCATATCTAGTTCAACTCTGCTTAGGAAACTGACAAGAAAAGTAGCTCCTATTCAGTCCAATACACTGTACTTGCTGGGAACAGACGAGAGTGCTATTTGCACTGTGTATGGCAATGGGAGCGCAATAGTGACTCTTCTTACCAGAAAACACCTCTTGCTCGTAGGACCAGAAACTGCATGTGATTCAACTCCATTTAGGACTGGGAATCAAACGCTAGCTCGCCTTACAGGAAACACACTCTGCTTTTGAGAAAAGAGCACTCTTCTACTCTACTGTGCTTCATATGGTATCTGAACAGTGAGCTTGCTCAGAACAAAAGAACTGTGCTTCCTACACACATGGCCATATCTAGTTCAATTCTGCTTAGGAAACTGAAGGGAACAGTAGATCCTCTTCACTCCAATACACTGTACTTGCTGGGAACCAACGCCAGTGCTATTTGCCCTTTGTATGAAAATGGGAGCGCAATAGTTACTCTTCTTACCAGAAAACAACTCTTGCTCATAGGACCAGAAACTGCATGTGACTCAACTCCATTTAGGACTGGGAAACAAACGCTAGCTCGCCTTACAAGAAACACACTCTGCTTTTGAGAAAAGGGCACTCTTCTACTCTACTGTGTTTCCTATGGGATCCGAACAGTGAGCTTGCTCAGAAAAAAAGAACTATGCTTCCTACACACAGGGGCCATATCTAGTTCAACCCTGCTTAGGAAACTGACAAGAACAGTAGCTCCTCTTCAGTCCAATACACTATACTTGCTGGGAATAGTCGCGAGTGCTATTTGCACTGTGTATGGCAAAGGGAGCACAATAGTGACTTTCCTTACCAGAAAACAACTCTTGCTCATAGGACCAGAAACTGCATGGGATTCAACTCCATTTAGGACTGGGAAACAAACACTAGCTCGCCTTACAAGAAACACACTCTGCCTTTGAGGAAAGAGCACTCTTCTACTCTACTGTGTTTCCTATGGGATCCGAAGAGTGAGCTTGCTCAGAACAAAAGAACTGTCCTTCCTACACACACGGGCCATATCTAGTTCAACTCTGCTTAAGAAACTGACAAGAACAGTAGCTCTTCTTCAGTCCAATACACTGTACTTGCTGGGAACAGACGCGAGTGCTATTTGCACTGTGTATGGCAATGGGAGCGCAATAGTGACTCTTCTTACCAGAAAACAACTCTTGCTCGTAGGACCAGAAACTGCATGTGATTCAACTCCATTTAGGACTGGGAATCAAACGCTAGCTCGTTTTACAAGAAACACACTCTGCTTTTGAGAAAAGAGCACTCTTCTACTCTACTGTGTTTCCTATGGGGTCCGAACAGTGAGCTTGCTCAGAACAAAAGAACTGTGCTTCCTACACACACGGGCCATATCCAGTTCAATTCTTCTAGGAAACTGACAAGAACAGTAGATCCTCTTCAGTCCAATACACTGTACTTTCTGGGAACAGACCCGAGTGCTATTTGCACTGTGTATGGCAATGGGAGCGCAATAGTGACTCTTCTTACCAGAAAACAACACTTGCTCCTAGGACCAGAAACTGCATGTGCTTCAACTCCATTTAGGACTGGGAAACAAACGCTAGCTCGCCTTACAAGAAACACACTCTGCTTTTGAGAAAAGACCACTCTTCTACTCTACTGTGTTTCCTATAGGGCCAGAACAGTGAGGTTGCTCAGAACAAAAGAACTGTGCTTCCTACAGACACGGGCCATATCTAGTTCAACTCTGCTTAGGAAACTGACAAGAACAGTAGCTCCTATTCAGTCCAATACACTGTACTTGCTGGGAACAGACGAGAGTGCTATTTGCACTGTGTATGGCAATGGGAGCGCAATAGTGACTCTTCTTACCAGAAAACACCTCTTGCTCGTAGGACCAGAAACTGCATGTGATTCAACTCCATTTAGGACTGGGAATCAAACGCTAGCTCGCCTTACAAGAAACACACTCTGCTTTTGAGAAAAGAGCACTCTTCTACTCTACTGTGCTTCATATGTTATCTGAACAGTGAGCTTGCTCAGAACAAAAGAACTGTGCTTCCTACACACATGGCCATATCTAGTTCAATTCTGCTTAGGAAACTGAAGGGAACAGTAGATCCTCTTCACTCCAATACACTGTACTTGCTGGGAACCAACGCCAGTGCTATTTGCCCTTTGTATGAAAATGGGAGCGCAATAGTTACTCTTCTTACCAGAAAACAACTCTTGCTCATAGGACCAGAAACTGCATGTGACTCAACTCCATTTAGGACTGGGAAACAAACGCTAGCTCGCCTTACAAGAAACACACTCTGCTTTTGAGAAAAGGGCACTCTTCTACTCTACTGTGTTTCCTATGGGATCCGAACAGTGAGCTTGCTCAGAAAAAAAGAACTATGCTTCCTACACACAGGGGCCATATCTCGTTCAACTCTGCTTAGGAAACTGACAAGAACAGTAGCTCCTCTTCAGTCCAATACACTATACTTGCTGGGAACAGTCGCGAGTGCTATTTGCACTGTGTATGGCAAAGGGAGCACAATAGTGACTTTCCTTACCAGAAAACAACTCTTGCTCATAGGACCAGAAACTGCATGGGATTCAACTCCATTTAGGACTGGGAAACAAACACTAGCTCGCCTTACAAGAAACACACTCTGCCTTTGAGGAAAGAGCACTCTTCTACTCTACTGTGTTTCCTATGGGGTCCGAACTGTGAGGTTGCTAAGAACAAAAGAACTGTGCTTCCTACACACAGGGGCCATATCTAGTTCAACCCTGCTTAGGAAACTGACAAGAACAGTAGCTCCTCTTCAGTCCAATACACTGTACTTGCTGGGAACAGACACGAGTGATATTTGCACTGTGTATGGCAATGGGAGCGCAATAGTGACTCTTCTTACCAGAAAACAACTATTGCTCGTAGGACCATAAACTGCATGTGATCCAACACCATTTAGGACTGGGAAACAAACGCTAGCTCGCCTTTCAAGAAACAAACTCTGCTTTTGAGAAAAGGGCACTCTTCTACTCTACTGTGTTTCCTATGGGATCCGAAGAGTGAGCTTGCTCAGAACAAAAGAACTGTCCTTCCTACACACACGGGCCATATCTAGTTCAATTCTGCTAGGAAACTGACAAGAACAGTAGATCCTCTTCAGTCCAATACACTGTACTTGCTGGGAACAGGCGCCAGTGCTACTTGCTGTGTGTATGACAATGGGAGCACAATAGTGACTCTTCTTACCAGAAAACAACTCTTGTTTGTAGGACCAGAAACTGCATGTGATTCAACTCCATTTAGGACTGGGAAACAAACGCTAGCTCGCCTTACAAGAAACATACTCTGCTTTTGAGAAAAGAGCACTCTTCTACTCTACTGTGTTTCCTAAGGAGTCTGAACAGTGAGCTTGCTCAGAACAAAAGAACTGTGCTTCCTACACACACGGGCCATATCCAGTTCAATTATTCTAGGAAACTGACAAGAACAGTAGATCCTCTTCAGTCCAATACACTGTACTTTCTGGGAACAGACGCGAGTGCTATTTGCACTGTGTATGGCAATGGGAGCGCAATAGTGACTCTTCTTACCAGAAAACAACACTTGCTCCTAGGACCAGAAACTGCATGTGATTCAACTCCATTTAGGACTGGGAAACAAACGCTAGCTCGCCTTACAAGAAACACACTCTGCTTTTGAGAAAAGAGCACTCTTCTACTCTACTGTGTTTCCTATGGGGTCCGAACAGTGAGCTTGATCAGAACAAAAGAACTGTGCTTCCTACACACACGGGCCATATCCAGTTCAATTCTTCTAAGAAACTGACAAGAACAGTAGATCCTCTTCAGTCCAATACACTGTACTTTCTGGGAACAGATGCGAGTGCTATTTGCACAGTGTATGGCAATGGGAGCGCAATAATGACTCTTCTTACCAGAAAACAACACTTGCTCCTAGGACCAGAAATTGCATGTGATTCAAATCCATTTAGGACTGGGAAACAAACGCTAGCTCGCCTTACAAGAAACACACTCTGCTTTTGAGAAAAGACCACTCTTCTACTCTACTGTGTTTCCTATAGGGCCAGAACAGTGAGCTTGCTCAGAACAAAAGAACTGTGCTTCCTAAAGACACGGGCCATATCTAGTTCAACTCTGCTTAGGAAACTGACAAGAACAGTAGCTCCTATTCAGTCCAATACAGTGTACTTGCTGGGAACAGACGAGATTGCTATTTGCACTCTGTATGGCAATGGGAGCGCAATAGTGACTCTTCTTACCAGAAAACACCACTTGCTCGTAGGACCAGAAACTGCATGTGATTCAACTCCATTTAGGACTGGGAATCAAACGCTAGCTCGCCTTACAAGAAACACACTCTGCTTTTGAGAAAAGAGCACTCTTCTACTCTACTGTGCTTCCTATGGTATCCGAACAGTGAGCTTGCTCAGAACAAAAGAACTGTGCTTCCTACACACATGGCCATATCTAGTTCAATTCTGCTTAGGAAACTGACAGAAACAGTAGATCCTCTTCACTCCAATACACTGTACTTGCTGGTAACCGACACCAGTGCTATTTGCCCTGTGTATGCAAATGGGAGCGCAACAGTGACTCTTCTTACCAGAAAACAACTCTTGCTCATAGGACCAGAAACTGCATGTGACTCAACTCCATTTAGAACTGGGAAACAAACGCTAGCTCGCCTTACAAGAAACACACTCTGCTTTTGAGAAAAGGGCACTCTTCTACTCTACTGTGTTTCCTATGGGATCCGAACAGTGAGCTTGCTCATAAAAAAAGAACTATGCTTCCTACACACAGGGGCCATATCTAGTTCAACTCTGCTTAGGAAACTGACAAGAATAGTAGATCCTCTTCAGTCCAATACACTGTACTTGCTGGGAACATATGCGAGTGCTATTTGCACTGTGTATGGCAAAGGGAGCACACTAGTGACTTTCCTTACCAGAAAACAACTCTTGCTCATAGGACCAGAAACTGCATGTGACTCAACTCCATTTAGGACTGGGAAACAAACGCTAGCTCGCCTTACAAGAAACAATCTCTGCTTTTGAGAAAAGAGCACTCTTCTACTCTACTGTGTTTCCTATGGGGTTAGAACAGTGAGCTTGCTCAGAAGAAAAGAACTGTGCTTCCTACACACACGGGCGATATCTAGTTCAACTCTGCTTAGGAAACTGACAGAACAGTAGCTCCTCTTCAGTCCAATACACTGTACTTGCTGGGAACAGACGAGAGTGCTATTTGCACTGTGTATGGCAATGGGAGCTCAATAGTGACTCTTCTTACCAGAACACACTTCTTGCTCGTAGGACCAGAAACTGCATGTGATTCAACTCCATTTACTACTGGGAAACAAACGCTAGCTCGCCTTACAAGAAACACACTCTGCTTTTGAGAAAAGAGCACTCTTCTACTCTACTGTGCTTCCTATGGTATCCGAACAGTGAGCTTGCTCAGAACAAAAGAACTGTGCTTCCTACACACATGGCCATATCTAGTTCAATTCTGCTTAGGAAACTGACAGGAACAGTAGATCCTCTTCACTCCAATACACTGTACTTGCTGGGAACCGACGCCAGTGCTATTTGCCCTGTGTATGAAAATGGGAGCCCAATAGTTACTCTTCTTACCAGAAAACAACTCTTGCTCATACGACCAGAAACTGCATGTGACTCAACTCCATTTAGGACTGGGAAACAAACGCTACCTCGCCTTACAAGAAACACACTCTGCTTTTGAGAAAAGGGCGCTCTTCTACTCTACTGTGTTTCCTATGGGATCCGAACAGTGAGCTTGCTCAGAAAAAAAGAACTATGCTTCCTACACACAGGGGCCATATCTAGTTCAACTCTGCTTAGGAAACTGACAAGCACAGTAGCTCCTCTTCAGTCCAATACACTGTACTTGCTGGGAACAGTCGCGAGTGCTATTTGCACTGGGTATGGCAAAGGGAGCACAATAGTGACTTTCCTTACCAGAAAACAACTCTTGCTCATAGGACCAGACACTGCATGGGATTCAACTCCATTTAGGACTGGGAAACAAACGCTAGCTCGCCTTACAAGAAACACACTCTGCCTTTCAGGAAAGAGCACTCTTCTACTCTACTGTGTTTCCTATGGCGTCCGAACAGTGAGGTTGCTCAGAACAAAAGAACTGTGCTTCTTACACACAGGGGCCATATCTAGTTCAACCCTGCTTAGGAAACTGACAAGAACAGTAGCTCCTCTTCAGTCCAATACACTGTACTTGCTGGGAACAGACGCGAGTGCTATTTGCACTGTGTATGGCAATGGGAGCGCAATAGTGACTCTTCTTATCAGAAAACAACTCTTGCTCGTAGGACCTGAAACTGCATGTGATTCAAATCCGTTTAGGACTGGGAATCAAACGCTAGCTCGTTTTACAAGAAACACACTCTGCTTTTGAGAAAAGAGCACTCTTCTACTCTACTGTGTTTCCTATAAGGTCCGAACAGTGAGCTTGCTCAGAACAAAAGAACTGTGCTTCCTACACACACGGGCCATATCCAGTTCAATTCTTCTAGGAAACTGACAAGAACAGTAGATCCTCTTCAGTCCAATACACTGTACTTTCTGGGAACAGACGCGAGTGCTATTTGCACTGTGTATGGCAATGGGAGCGCAATAGTGACTCTTCTTACCAGAAAACAACACTTCCTCGTAGGACCAGAAACTGCATGTGATTCAACTCCATTTAGGACTGGGAAACAAACGCTAGCTAGCCTTACAAGAAACACACTCTGCTTTTGAGAAAAGACCACTCTTCTACTCTACTGTGTTTCCTAAAGGGCCAGAACAGTGAGGTTGCTCAGAACAAAAGAACTGTGCTTCCTACAGACACGGGCCATATCTAATTCAACTCTACTTAGGAAACTGACAAGAACAGTAGCTCCTATTCAGTCCAATACACTGTACTTGCTGGGAACAGACGAGAGTGCTATTTGCACTGTGTATGGCAATGGGAGCGCAATAGTGACTCTTCTTACCAGAAAATACCTCTTGCTCGTAGGACCAGAAACTGCATGTGAATCAACTCCATTTAGGACTGGGAATCAAACGCTAGCTCGCCTTACAAGAAACACACTCTGCTTTTGAGAAAAGAGCACTCTTCTACTCTACTGTGCTTCCTATGGTATCCGAACAGTGAGCTTGCTCAGAACAAAAGAACTGTGCTTCCTACACACATGGCCATATCTAGTTCAATTCTGCTTAGGAAACTGACGGGAACAGTAGATCCTCTTCACTCCAATACACTGTACTTGCTGGGAACCAACGCCAGTGCTATTTGCCCTTTGTATGAAAATGGGAGCACAATAGTTACTCTTCTTACCAGAAAACAACTCTTGCTCATAGGACCAGAAACTGCATGTGACTCAAGTCCATTTAGGACTGGGAAACAAACGCTAGCTCGCCTTACAAGAAACACACTCTGCTTTTGAGAAAAGGGCACTCTTCTACTCTACTGTGTTTCCTATGGGATCCGAACAGTGAGCTTGCTCAGAAAAAAAGAACTATGCTTCCTACACACAGGGGCCATATCTAGTTCAACTCTGCTTAGGAAACTGACAAGAACAGTAGCTCCTCTTCAGTCCAATACACTGTACTTGCTGGGAACAGTCGCGAGTGCTATTTGCACTGTGTATGGCAAAGGGAGCACAATAGTGACTTTCCTTACCAGAAAACAACTCTTGCTCATAGGACCAGAAACTGCATGGGATTCAACTCCATTTAGGACTGGGAAACAAACGCTAGCTCGCCTTACAGAATACACACTCTGCCTTTGAGGAAAGAGCACTCTTCTACTCTACTGTGTTTCCTATGGGGTCCGAACAGTGAGGTTGCTCAGAAGAAAAGAACTGTGCTTCTTACACACAGGGGCCATATCTAGTTCAACCCTGCTTAGGAAACTGACAAGAACAGTAGCTCCTCTTCAGTCCAATACACTGTACTTGCTGGGAACAGACGCGAGTGATATTTGCACTGTGTATGGCAATGGGAGCGCAATAGTGACTCTTCTTACCAGAAAACAACTCTTGCTCGTAGGACCAGAAACTGCATGTGATTCAACACCATTTAGGACTGGGAAACAAACGCTAGCTCGCCTTACAAGAAACACACTCTGCTTTTGAGAAGAGGGCACTCTTCTACTCTAGTGTGTTTCCTATGGGATCCGAACAGTGAGCTTGCTCAGAACAAAGAACTGTGCTTCCTACACACAGGGGCCATATCTAGTTCAACTCTGCTTAGGAAACTGACAAGAGCAGTAGCTCCTCTTCAGTCCAATACACTGTACTTGTTGGGAACAGTCGCGAGTGCTATTTGCACTGTGTATGGCAAAGGGAGCAAAATAGTGACTTTCCTTACCAGAAAACAACTGTTGTTTGTAGGACAAGAAACTGCATGGGATTCAAATCCATTTAGGACTGGGAAACAAACGCTAGCTCGCCTTACAAGAAACACACTCTGCTTTTGAGAAAAGAGCACTCTTCTACTCTACTGTATTTCCTATGGGGTCCAAACAGTGAGGTTGCTCAGAAGAAAAGAACTGTGCTTCCTACACACAGAGGCCATATCTAGTTCAACCCTGCTTAGGAAACTGACAAGAACAGTAGCTCCTCTTCAGTCCAATACACTGTACTTGCTGGGAACAGACGCGAGTGCTATTTGCACTGTGTATGGCAATGGGAGCGCAATAGTGACTCTTCTTATCAGAAAACAACTCTTGCTCCTAGGACCTGAAACTGCATGTGATTCAAATCCATTTAGGACTGGGAATCAAACGCTAGCTCGTTTTACTAGAAACACACTCTGCTTTTGAGAAAAGAGCACTCTTCTACTCTACTGTGTTTCCTATAGGGTCCGAACAGTGAGCTTGCTCAGAACAAAAGAACTGTGCTTCCTACACACACGGGCCATATCCAGTTCAATTCTTCTAGGAAACTGACAAGAACAGTAGATCCTCTTCAGTCCAATACACTGTACTTGCTGGGAATAGACGCGAGTGCTATTTGCACTGTGTATGGCAATGGGAGCGCAATAGTGACTCTTCTTACCAGAAAACAACACTTGCTCGTAGGACCAGAAACTGCATGTGATTCAACTCCATTTAGGTCTGGGAAACAAACGCTAGCTCGCCTTACAAGAAACACACTCTGCTTTTGAGAAAAGACCACTCTTCTACTCTACTGTGTTTCCTAAAGGGCCAGAACAGTGAGGTTGCTCAGAACAAAAGAACTGTGCTTCCTACAGACACGGGCCATATCTAATTCAACTCTACTTAGGAAACTGACAAGAACTGTAGCTCCTATTCAGTCCAATACACTGTACTTGCTGGGAACAGACGGGAGTGCTATTTGCACTGTGTATGGCAATGGGAGCGCAATAGTGACTCTTCTTACCAGAAAACACCTCTTGCTCGTAGGACCAGAAACTGCATGTGAATCAACTCCATTTAGCACTGGGAATCAAACGCTAGCTCGCCTTACAAGAAACACACTCTGCTTTTGAGAAAAGAGCACTCTTCTACTCTACTGTGCTTCCTATGGTATCCGAACAGTGAGCTTGCTCAGAACAAAAGAACTGTGCTTCCTACACACATGGCCATATCTAGTTCAATTCTGCTTAGGAAACTGACGGGAACAGTAGATCCTCTTCACTCCAATACACTGTACTTGCTGGGAACCAACGCCAGTGCTATTTGCCCTTTGTATGAAAATGGGAGCGCAATAGTTACTCTTCTTACCAGAAAACAACTCTTGCTCATAGGACCAGAAACTGCATGTGACTCAACTCCATTTAGGACTGGGAAACAAACGCTAGCTCGCCTTACAAGAAACACACTCTGCTTTTGAGAAAAGGGCACTCTTCTACTCTACTGTGTTTCCTATGGGATCCGAACAGTGAGCTTGCTCAGAAAAAAAGAACTATGCTTCCTACACACAGGGGCCATATCTAGTTCAACTCTGCTTAGGAAACTGACAAGAACAGTAGCTCCTCTTCAGTCCAATACACTGTACTTGCTGGGAACAGTCGCGAGTGCTATTTGCACTGTATATGGCAAAGGGAGCACAATAGTGACTTTCCTTACTAGAAAACAACTCTTGCTCATAGGACCAGAAACTGCATGGGATTCAACTCCATTTAGGACTGGGAAACAAACGCTAGCTCGCCTTACAGAATACACACTCTGCCTTTGAGGAAAGAGCACTCTTCTACTCTACTGTGTTTCCTATGGGGTCCGAACAGTGAGGTTGCTCAGAAGAAAAGAACTGTGCTTCCTACACACAGGGGCCATATCTAGTTCAACCCTGCTTAGGAAACTGACAAGAACAGTAGCTCCTCTTCAGTCCAATACACTGTACTCGCTGGGAACCGACGAGAGTGATATTTGCACTGTGTATGGCAATGGGAGCGCAATAGTGACTCTTCTTACCAGAAAACAACACTTGCTCGTAGGACCAGAAACTGCATGTGATTCTACACCATTTAGGACTGGGAACCAAACGCTAGCTCGCCTTACAAGAAACACACTCTGCTTTTGAGAAGAGGGCACTCTTCTACAATAGTGTGTTTCCTATGGGATCCGAAAGTGAGCTTGCTCAGAACAAAGAACTGTCCTTCCTACACACAGGGGCCATATCTAGTTCAACCCTGCTTAGGAAACTGACAAGAACAGTAGCTCCTCTTCAGTCCAATACACTGTACTTGCTGGGAACAGACGCGAGTGCTATTTGCACTGTGTATGGCAATGGGAGCGCAATAGTGACTCTTCTTACCAGAAAACAACTCTTGCTCGTAGGACAAGAAACTGCATGTGATTCAACACCATTTAGGACTGGGAAACAAACGTTAGCTCGCCTTACAAGAAACACACTCTGCTTTTGAGAAGAGGGCACTCTTCTACTCTAGTGTGTTTCCTATGGGATCCGAAGAGTGAGCTTGCTCAGAACAAAGAACTGTGCTTCCTACACACAGGGGCCATATCTAGTTCAACTCTGCTTAGGAAACTGACAAGAGCAGTAGCTCCTCTTCAGTCCAATACACTGTACTTGTTGGGAACAGTCGCGAGTGCTATTTGCACTGTGTATGGCAAAGGGAGCAAAATAGTGACTTTCCTTACCAGAAAACAACTCTTGTTTGTAGGACAAGAAACTGCATGGGATTCAAATCCATTTAGGACTGGGAAACAAACGCTAGCTCGCCTTACAAGAAACACACTCTGCTTTTGAGAAAAGAGCACTCTTCTACTCTACTGTGTTTCCTATGGGGTCCAAACAGTGAGGTTGCTCAGAAGAAAAGAACTATGCTTCCTACACACAGAGGCCATATCTAGTTCAACCCTGCTTAGGAAACTGACTAGAACAGTAGCTCCTCTTCATTCCAATACACTGTCCTTGCTGGGAACAGACGCGAGTGATATTTGCACTGTGTATGGCAATGGGAGCGCAATAGTGACTCTTCTTACCAGAAAACAACTCTTGCTCGTAGGACCAGAAACTGCATGTGATTCAACTCCATTTAGGACTGGGAAACAAACGCTAGCTCGCCTTACAGAATACACACTCTGCCTTTGAGGAAAGAGCACTCTTCTACTCTACTGTGTTTCCTATGGGGTCCGAACAGTGAGGTTGCTCAGAAGAAAAGAACTGTGCTTCTTACACACAGGGGCCATATCTAGTTCAACCCTGCTTAGGAAACTGACAAGAACAGTAGCTCCTCTTCAGTCCAATACACTGTACTTGCTGGGAACAGACGCGAGTGATATTTGCACTGTGTATGGCAATGGGAGCGCAATAGTGACTCTTCTTACCAGAAAACACCTCTTGCTCGTAGGACCAGAAACTGCATGTGATTCAACTCCATTTAGGACTGGGAATCAAACGCTAGCTCGCCTTACAAGAAACACACTCTGCTTTTGAGAAAAGAGCACTCTTCTACTCTACTGTGCTTCATATGTTATCTGAACAGTGAGCTTGCTCAGAACAAAAGAACTGTGCTTCCTACACACATGGCCATATCTAGTTCAATTCTGCTTAGGAAACTGAAGGGAACAGTAGATCCTCTTCACTCCAATACACTGTACTTGCTGGGAACCAACGCCAGTGCTATTTGCCCTTTGTATGAAAATGGGAGCGCAATAGTTACTCTTCTTACCAGAAAACAACTCTTGCTCATAGGACCAGAAACTGCATGTGACTCAACTCCATTTAGGACTGGGAAACAAACGCTAGCTCGCCTTACAAGAAACACACTCTGCTTTTGAGAAAAGGGCACTCTTCTACTCTACTGTGTTTCCTATGGGATCCGAACAGTGAGCTTGCTCAGAAAAAAAGAACTATGCTTCCTACACACAGGGGCCATATCTCGTTCAACTCTGCTTAGGAAACTGACAAGAACAGTAGCTCCTCTTCAGTCCAATACACTATACTTGCTGGGAACAGTCGCGAGTGCTATTTGCACTGTGTATGGCAAAGGGAGCACAATAGTGACTTTCCTTACCAGAAAACAACTCTTGCTCATAGGACCAGAAACTGCATGGGATTCAACTCCATTTAGGACTGGGAAACAAACACTAGCTCGCCTTACAAGAAACACACTCTGCCTTTGAGGAAAGAGCACTCTTCTACTCTACTGTGTTTCCTATGGGGTCCGAACTGTGAGGTTGCTAAGAACAAAAGAACTGTGCTTCCTACACACAGGGGCCATATCTAGTTCAACCCTGCTTAGGAAACTGACAAGAACAGTAGCTCCTCTTCAGTCCAATACACTGTACTTGCTGGGAACAGACACGAGTGATATTTGCACTGTGTATGGCAATGGGAGCGCAATAGTGACTCTTCTTACCAGAAAACAACTATTGCTCGTAGGACCATAAACTGCATGTGATCCAACACCATTTAGGACTGGGAAACAAACGCTAGCTCGCCTTTCAAGAAACAAACTCTGCTTTTGAGAAAAGGGCACTCTTCTACTCTACTGTGTTTCCTATGGGATCCGAAGAGTGAGCTTGCTCAGAACAAAAGAACTGTCCTTCCTACACACACGGGCCATATCTAGTTCAATTCTGCTAGGAAACTGACAAGAACAGTAGATCCTCTTCAGTCCAATACACTGTACTTGCTGGGAACAGGCGCCAGTGCTACTTGCTGTGTGTATGACAATGGGAGCACAATAGTGACTCTTCTTACCAGAAAACAACTCTTGTTTGTAGGACCAGAAACTGCATGTGATTCAACTCCATTTAGGACTGGGAAACAAACGCTAGCTCGCCTTACAAGAAACATACTCTGCTTTTGAGAAAAGAGCACTCTTCTACTCTACTGTGTTTCCTAAGGAGTCTGAACAGTGAGCTTGCTCAGAACAAAAGAACTGTGCTTCCTACACACACGGGCCATATCCAGTTCAATTATTCTAGGAAACTGACAAGAACAGTAGATCCTCTTCAGTCCAATACACTGTACTTTCTGGGAACAGACGCGAGTGCTATTTGCACTGTGTATGGCAATGGGAGCGCAATAGTGACTCTTCTTACCAGAAAACAACACTTGCTCCTAGGACCAGAAACTGCATGTGATTCAACTCCATTTAGGACTGGGAAACAAACGCTAGCTCGCCTTACAAGAAACACACTCTGCTTTTGAGAAAAGAGCACTCTTCTACTCTACTGTGTTTCCTATGGGGTCCGAACAGTGAGCTTGATCAGAACAAAAGAACTGTGCTTCCTACACACACGGGCCATATCCAGTTCAATTCTTCTAAGAAACTGACAAGAACAGTAGATCCTCTTCAGTCCAATACACTGTACTTTCTGGGAACAGATGCGAGTGCTATTTGCACAGTGTATGGCAATGGGAGCGCAATAATGACTCTTCTTACCAGAAAACAACACTTGCTCCTAGGACCAGAAATTGCATGTGATTCAAATCCATTTAGGACTGGGAAACAAACGCTAGCTCGCCTTACAAGAAACACACTCTGCTTTTGAGAAAAGACCACTCTTCTACTCTACTGTGTTTCCTATAGGGCCAGAACAGTGAGCTTGCTCAGAACAAAAGAACTGTGCTTCCTAAAGACACGGGCCATATCTAGTTCAACTCTGCTTAGGAAACTGACAAGAACAGTAGCTCCTATTCAGTCCAATACAGTGTACTTGCTGGGAACAGACGAGATTGCTATTTGCACTCTGTATGGCAATGGGAGCGCAATAGTGACTCTTCTTACCAGAAAACACCACTTGCTCGTAGGACCAGAAACTGCATGTGATTCAACTCCATTTAGGACTGGGAATCAAACGCTAGCTCGCCTTACAAGAAACACACTCTGCTTTTGAGAAAAGAGCACTCTTCTACTCTACTGTGCTTCCTATGGTATCCGAACAGTGAGCTTGCTCAGAACAAAAGAACTGTGCTTCCTACACACATGGCCATATCTAGTTCAATTCTGCTTAGGAAACTGACAGAAACAGTAGATCCTCTTCACTCCAATACACTGTACTTGCTGGTAACCGACACCAGTGCTATTTGCCCTGTGTATGCAAATGGGAGCGCAACAGTGACTCTTCTTACCAGAAAACAACTCTTGCTCATAGGACCAGAAACTGCATGTGACTCAACTCCATTTAGAACTGGGAAACAAACGCTAGCTCGCCTTACAAGAAACACACTCTGCTTTTGAGAAAAGGGCACTCTTCTACTCTACTGTGTTTCCTATGGGATCCGAACAGTGAGCTTGCTCATAAAAAAAGAACTATGCTTCCTACACACAGGGGCCATATCTAGTTCAACTCTGCTTAGGAAACTGACAAGAATAGTAGATCCTCTTCAGTCCAATACACTGTACTTGCTGGGAACATATGCGAGTGCTATTTGCACTGTGTATGGCAAAGGGAGCACACTAGTGACTTTCCTTACCAGAAAACAACTCTTGCTCATAGGACCAGAAACTGCATGTGACTCAACTCCATTTAGGACTGGGAAACAAACGCTAGCTCGCCTTACAAGAAACAATCTCTGCTTTTGAGAAAAGAGCACTCTTCTACTCTACTGTGTTTCCTATGGGGTTAGAACAGTGAGCTTGCTCAGAAGAAAAGAACTGTGCTTCCTACACACACGGGCGATATCTAGTTCAACTCTGCTTAGGAAACTGACAGAACAGTAGCTCCTCTTCAGTCCAATACACTGTACTTGCTGGGAACAGACGAGAGTGCTATTTGCACTGTGTATGGCAATGGGAGCTCAATAGTGACTCTTCTTACCAGAACACACTTCTTGCTCGTAGGACCAGAAACTGCATGTGATTCAACTCCATTTACTACTGGGAAACAAACGCTAGCTCGCCTTACAAGAAACACACTCTGCTTTTGAGAAAAGAGCACTCTTCTACTCTACTGTGCTTCCTATGGTATCCGAACAGTGAGCTTGCTCAGAACAAAAGAACTGTGCTTCCTACACACATGGCCATATCTAGTTCAATTCTGCTTAGGAAACTGACAGGAACAGTAGATCCTCTTCACTCCAATACACTGTACTTGCTGGGAACCGACGCCAGTGCTATTTGCCCTGTGTATGAAAATGGGAGCCCAATAGTTACTCTTCTTACCAGAAAACAACTCTTGCTCATACGACCAGAAACTGCATGTGACTCAACTCCATTTAGGACTGGGAAACAAACGCTACCTCGCCTTACAAGAAACACACTCTGCTTTTGAGAAAAGGGCGCTCTTCTACTCTACTGTGTTTCCTATGGGATCCGAACAGTGAGCTTGCTCAGAAAAAAAGAACTATGCTTCCTACACACAGGGGCCATATCTAGTTCAACTCTGCTTAGGAAACTGACAAGCACAGTAGCTCCTCTTCAGTCCAATACACTGTACTTGCTGGGAACAGTCGCGAGTGCTATTTGCACTGGGTATGGCAAAGGGAGCACAATAGTGACTTTCCTTACCAGAAAACAACTCTTGCTCATAGGACCAGACACTGCATGGGATTCAACTCCATTTAGGACTGGGAAACAAACGCTAGCTCGCCTTACAAGAAACACACTCTGCCTTTCAGGAAAGAGCACTCTTCTACTCTACTGTGTTTCCTATGGCGTCCGAACAGTGAGGTTGCTCAGAACAAAAGAACTGTGCTTCTTACACACAGGGGCCATATCTAGTTCAACCCTGCTTAGGAAACTGACAAGAACAGTAGCTCCTCTTCAGTCCAATACACTGTACTTGCTGGGAACAGACGCGAGTGCTATTTGCACTGTGTATGGCAATGGGAGCGCAATAGTGACTCTTCTTATCAGAAAACAACTCTTGCTCGTAGGACCTGAAACTGCATGTGATTCAAATCCGTTTAGGACTGGGAATCAAACGCTAGCTCGTTTTACAAGAAACACACTCTGCTTTTGAGAAAAGAGCACTCTTCTACTCTACTGTGTTTCCTATAAGGTCCGAACAGTGAGCTTGCTCAGAACAAAAGAACTGTGCTTCCTACACACACGGGCCATATCCAGTTCAATTCTTCTAGGAAACTGACAAGAACAGTAGATCCTCTTCAGTCCAATACACTGTACTTTCTGGGAACAGACGCGAGTGCTATTTGCACTGTGTATGGCAATGGGAGCGCAATAGTGACTCTTCTTACCAGAAAACAACACTTCCTCGTAGGACCAGAAACTGCATGTGATTCAACTCCATTTAGGACTGGGAAACAAACGCTAGCTAGCCTTACAAGAAACACACTCTGCTTTTGAGAAAAGACCACTCTTCTACTCTACTGTGTTTCCTAAAGGGCCAGAACAGTGAGGTTGCTCAGAACAAAAGAACTGTGCTTCCTACAGACACGGGCCATATCTAATTCAACTCTACTTAGGAAACTGACAAGAACAGTAGCTCCTATTCAGTCCAATACACTGTACTTGCTGGGAACAGACGAGAGTGCTATTTGCACTGTGTATGGCAATGGGAGCGCAATAGTGACTCTTCTTACCAGAAAATACCTCTTGCTCGTAGGACCAGAAACTGCATGTGAATCAACTCCATTTAGGACTGGGAATCAAACGCTAGCTCGCCTTACAAGAAACACACTCTGCTTTTGAGAAAAGAGCACTCTTCTACTCTACTGTGCTTCCTATGGTATCCGAACAGTGAGCTTGCTCAGAACAAAAGAACTGTGCTTCCTACACACATGGCCATATCTAGTTCAATTCTGCTTAGGAAACTGACGGGAACAGTAGATCCTCTTCACTCCAATACACTGTACTTGCTGGGAACCAACGCCAGTGCTATTTGCCCTTTGTATGAAAATGGGAGCACAATAGTTACTCTTCTTACCAGAAAACAACTCTTGCTCATAGGACCAGAAACTGCATGTGACTCAAGTCCATTTAGGACTGGGAAACAAACGCTAGCTCGCCTTACAAGAAACACACTCTGCTTTTGAGAAAAGGGCACTCTTCTACTCTACTGTGTTTCCTATGGGATCCGAACAGTGAGCTTGCTCAGAAAAAAAGAACTATGCTTCCTACACACAGGGGCCATATCTAGTTCAACTCTGCTTAGGAAACTGACAAGAACAGTAGCTCCTCTTCAGTCCAATACACTGTACTTGCTGGGAACAGTCGCGAGTGCTATTTGCACTGTGTATGGCAAAGGGAGCACAATAGTGACTTTCCTTACCAGAAAACAACTCTTGCTCATAGGACCAGAAACTGCATGGGATTCAACTCCATTTAGGACTGGGAAACAAACGCTAGCTCGCCTTACAGAATACACACTCTGCCTTTGAGGAAAGAGCACTCTTCTACTCTACTGTGTTTCCTATGGGGTCCGAACAGTGAGGTTGCTCAGAAGAAAAGAACTGTGCTTCTTACACACAGGGGCCATATCTAGTTCAACCCTGCTTAGGAAACTGACAAGAACAGTAGCTCCTCTTCAGTCCAATACACTGTACTTGCTGGGAACAGACGCGAGTGATATTTGCACTGTGTATGGCAATGGGAGCGCAATAGTGACTCTTCTTACCAGAAAACAACTCTTGCTCGTAGGACCAGAAACTGCATGTGATTCAACACCATTTAGGACTGGGAAACAAACGCTAGCTCGCCTTACAAGAAACACACTCTGCTTTTGAGAAGAGGGCACTCTTCTACTCTAGTGTGTTTCCTATGGGATCCGAACAGTGAGCTTGCTCAGAACAAAGAACTGTGCTTCCTACACACAGGGGCCATATCTAGTTCAACTCTGCTTAGGAAACTGACAAGAGCAGTAGCTCCTCTTCAGTCCAATACACTGTACTTGTTGGGAACAGTCGCGAGTGCTATTTGCACTGTGTATGGCAAAGGGAGCAAAATAGTGACTTTCCTTACCAGAAAACAACTGTTGTTTGTAGGACAAGAAACTGCATGGGATTCAAATCCATTTAGGACTGGGAAACAAACGCTAGCTCGCCTTACAAGAAACACACTCTGCTTTTGAGAAAAGAGCACTCTTCTACTCTACTGTATTTCCTATGGGGTCCAAACAGTGAGGTTGCTCAGAAGAAAAGAACTGTGCTTCCTACACACAGAGGCCATATCTAGTTCAACCCTGCTTAGGAAACTGACAAGAACAGTAGCTCCTCTTCAGTCCAATACACTGTACTTGCTGGGAACAGACGCGAGTGCTATTTGCACTGTGTATGGCAATGGGAGCGCAATAGTGACTCTTCTTATCAGAAAACAACTCTTGCTCCTAGGACCTGAAACTGCATGTGATTCAAATCCATTTAGGACTGGGAATCAAACGCTAGCTCGTTTTACTAGAAACACACTCTGCTTTTGAGAAAAGAGCACTCTTCTACTCTACTGTGTTTCCTATAGGGTCCGAACAGTGAGCTTGCTCAGAACAAAAGAACTGTGCTTCCTACACACACGGGCCATATCCAGTTCAATTCTTCTAGGAAACTGACAAGAACAGTAGATCCTCTTCAGTCCAATACACTGTACTTGCTGGGAATAGACGCGAGTGCTATTTGCACTGTGTATGGCAATGGGAGCGCAATAGTGACTCTTCTTACCAGAAAACAACACTTGCTCGTAGGACCAGAAACTGCATGTGATTCAACTCCATTTAGGTCTGGGAAACAAACGCTAGCTCGCCTTACAAGAAACACACTCTGCTTTTGAGAAAAGACCACTCTTCTACTCTACTGTGTTTCCTAAAGGGCCAGAACAGTGAGGTTGCTCAGAACAAAAGAACTGTGCTTCCTACAGACACGGGCCATATCTAATTCAACTCTACTTAGGAAACTGACAAGAACTGTAGCTCCTATTCAGTCCAATACACTGTACTTGCTGGGAACAGACGGGAGTGCTATTTGCACTGTGTATGGCAATGGGAGCGCAATAGTGACTCTTCTTACCAGAAAACACCTCTTGCTCGTAGGACCAGAAACTGCATGTGAATCAACTCCATTTAGCACTGGGAATCAAACGCTAGCTCGCCTTACAAGAAACACACTCTGCTTTTGAGAAAAGAGCACTCTTCTACTCTACTGTGCTTCCTATGGTATCCGAACAGTGAGCTTGCTCAGAACAAAAGAACTGTGCTTCCTACACACATGGCCATATCTAGTTCAATTCTGCTTAGGAAACTGACGGGAACAGTAGATCCTCTTCACTCCAATACACTGTACTTGCTGGGAACCAACGCCAGTGCTATTTGCCCTTTGTATGAAAATGGGAGCGCAATAGTTACTCTTCTTACCAGAAAACAACTCTTGCTCATAGGACCAGAAACTGCATGTGACTCAACTCCATTTAGGACTGGGAAACAAACGCTAGCTCGCCTTACAAGAAACACACTCTGCTTTTGAGAAAAGGGCACTCTTCTACTCTACTGTGTTTCCTATGGGATCCGAACAGTGAGCTTGCTCAGAAAAAAAGAACTATGCTTCCTACACACAGGGGCCATATCTAGTTCAACTCTGCTTAGGAAACTGACAAGAACAGTAGCTCCTCTTCAGTCCAATACACTGTACTTGCTGGGAACAGTCGCGAGTGCTATTTGCACTGTATATGGCAAAGGGAGCACAATAGTGACTTTCCTTACTAGAAAACAACTCTTGCTCATAGGACCAGAAACTGCATGGGATTCAACTCCATTTAGGACTGGGAAACAAACGCTAGCTCGCCTTACAGAATACACACTCTGCCTTTGAGGAAAGAGCACTCTTCTACTCTACTGTGTTTCCTATGGGGTCCGAACAGTGAGGTTGCTCAGAAGAAAAGAACTGTGCTTCCTACACACAGGGGCCATATCTAGTTCAACCCTGCTTAGGAAACTGACAAGAACAGTAGCTCCTCTTCAGTCCAATACACTGTACTCGCTGGGAACCGACGAGAGTGATATTTGCACTGTGTATGGCAATGGGAGCGCAATAGTGACTCTTCTTACCAGAAAACAACACTTGCTCGTAGGACCAGAAACTGCATGTGATTCTACACCATTTAGGACTGGGAACCAAACGCTAGCTCGCCTTACAAGAAACACACTCTGCTTTTGAGAAGAGGGCACTCTTCTACAATAGTGTGTTTCCTATGGGATCCGAAAGTGAGCTTGCTCAGAACAAAGAACTGTCCTTCCTACACACAGGGGCCATATCTAGTTCAACCCTGCTTAGGAAACTGACAAGAACAGTAGCTCCTCTTCAGTCCAATACACTGTACTTGCTGGGAACAGACGCGAGTGCTATTTGCACTGTGTATGGCAATGGGAGCGCAATAGTGACTCTTCTTACCAGAAAACAACTCTTGCTCGTAGGACAAGAAACTGCATGTGATTCAACACCATTTAGGACTGGGAAACAAACGTTAGCTCGCCTTACAAGAAACACACTCTGCTTTTGAGAAGAGGGCACTCTTCTACTCTAGTGTGTTTCCTATGGGATCCGAAGAGTGAGCTTGCTCAGAACAAAGAACTGTGCTTCCTACACACAGGGGCCATATCTAGTTCAACTCTGCTTAGGAAACTGACAAGAGCAGTAGCTCCTCTTCAGTCCAATACACTGTACTTGTTGGGAACAGTCGCGAGTGCTATTTGCACTGTGTATGGCAAAGGGAGCAAAATAGTGACTTTCCTTACCAGAAAACAACTCTTGTTTGTAGGACAAGAAACTGCATGGGATTCAAATCCATTTAGGACTGGGAAACAAACGCTAGCTCGCCTTACAAGAAACACACTCTGCTTTTGAGAAAAGAGCACTCTTCTACTCTACTGTGTTTCCTATGGGGTCCAAACAGTGAGGTTGCTCAGAAGAAAAGAACTGTGCTTCCTACACACAGAGGCCATATCTAGTTCAACCCTGCTTAGGAAACTGACTAGAACAGTAGCTCCTCTTCATTCCAATACACTGTCCTTGCTGGGAACAGACGCGAGTGATATTTGCACTGTGTATGGCAATGGGAGCGCAATAGTGACTCTTCTTACCAGAAAACAACTCTTGCTCGTAGGACCAGAAACTGCATGTGATTCAACTCCATTTAGGACTGGGAAACAAACGCTAGCTCGCCTTACAAGAAACACACTCTGCTTTTGAGAAAAGCTCACTTTTCTACTCTACTGTGTTTCCTATGGGGTTAGAACAGTGAGCTTGCTCAGAACAAAAGAACTGTCCTTCCTACACACACGGGCCATATCTAGTTCAACTCTGCTTAGGAAACTGACAAGAACAGTAGATCCTATTCAGTCCAATACACTGTACTTGCTGGGAACAGACGAGAGTGCTATTTGCACTGTGTATGGCAATGGGAGCGCAATAGTGACTCTTCTTACCAGAAAACAACTCTTGCTCGTAGAACCAGAAACTGCATGTGATTCAACACCATTTAGGACTGGGCAACAAACGCTAGCTCGCCTTACAAGAAACACACTCTGCTTTTGAGAAAAGAGCACTCTTCTACTCTACTGTGTTTCCTATGGGATCCGAACAGTGAGCTTGCTCAGAACAAAAGAACTGTCCTTCCTACACACACGGGCCATATCTAGTTCAATTCTGCTAGGAAACTGACAAGAACAGTAGATCCTCTTCAGTCCAATACACTGTACTTGCTGGGAACAGACGCCAGTGCTACTTGCTGTGTGTATGACAATGGGAGCGCAATAGTGACTCTTTTTACCAGAAAACAACTCTTGTTTGTAGGACCAGAAACTGCATGTGATTCAACTCCATTTAGGACTGGGAAACAAACGCTAGCTCCCCTTACAAGAAACACACTCTGCTTTTGAGAAAAGAGCACTCTTCTACTCTACTGTGTTTCCTAAGGAGTCCAAACAGTGAGGTTGCTCAGAACAAAAGAACTGTGCTTCCTACACACACGGGCCATATCCAGTTCAATTATTCTAGGAAACTGACAAGAACAGTAGATCCTCTTCAGTCCAATACAATGTACTTGCTTGGAACAGAAGCGAGTGCTATTTGCACTGTGTATGGCAATGGGAGCGCAATAGTGACTCTTCTTACCAGAAAACAACTCTTGCTCGTAGAACCAGAAATTGCATGTGATTCAACTCCATTTAGGACTTGGAAACAAAGGCTAGCTTGCCTTACAAGAAACACACTCTGCTTTTGAGAAAAGGGCACACTTCTACTCTACTGTGTTGCTATAGGGCCAGAACAGTGAGCTTGTCAAGAACAAAAGAACTGTGCATCCTACACACACGGGCCATATCTAGTTCAACTCTGCTTAGGAAACTGACAAGAACAGTAGATCCTCTTCACTCCAATACACTGTACATTTTGGGAGCGGACGCCAGTGCTATTTGCCCTGTGTATGAAAATGGGAGCGCAATAGTGACTCTTCTTACCAGAAAACAACTCTTGCTCATAGGACCAGAAACTGTATGTGATTCAACTCCATTTAGGACTGGGAAACAAACGCTAGCTCGCCTTACAAGAAACACACCCTGCTTTTGAGAAAAGGGCACTCTTCTACTCTACTGTGTTTCCTATGGGTCCGACAGTGAGCTTGCTCAGAACAAAAGAACTGTGCTTCCTACACACAGGGGCCATATCTAGTTGAACTCTGCTTAGGAAACTGACAAGAACAGTAGCTCCTCTTCAGTGCAATACACTGTACTTGCTGGGAACAGTCGCGAGTGCTATTTGCACTGTGTATGGCAAAGGGAGCACAATAGTGACTTTCCTTACCAGAAAACAACTCTTGCTCATAGGACCAGAAACTGCATGGGATTCAACTCCATTTAGGACTGGGAAACAAATGCTAGCTCGCCTTAAAAGAAACACACTCTGCTTTTGAGAAAAGAGCACTCTTCTAATCTACTGTGTTTCCTATAGGGCCAGAACAGTGAGCTTGCTCAGAACAAAAGAACTGTGCTTCCTACACACACGGGCCATATCTAGTTCAACTCTGCTTAGGAAACTGAGAAGAACAGTAGCTCCTCTTCAGTCCCATACAGTGTACTTGATGGGAACAGACGCGAGTGCTATTTGCACTGTGTATGGCATTGGGAGCGCAATAGTGACTCTTCTTACCAGAAAACAACTGTTGGTCGTAGGACCAGAAACTGCATGTGATTCAACTCCATTTAGTACTGGTAAACAAATGCTAGATCGCCTTACATAAATCACACTCTGCTTTTGAGAAAAGAGCATTCTTCCACTCTACTGTGTTTCCTATGGGGTAAGAACAGTGAGCTTGCTCAGAACAAAAGAACTGTGCTTCCTACACACATGGGCCATATCTAGTTCAACTCTGCTTAGGAAACTGACAAAACAGTAGCTCCTCTTCAGTCCAATACACTGTACTTGCTGGGAACAGACGCGAGTGCTATTTGCACTGTGTATGGCAATGGGAGCGCAATAGTGACTCTTCTTACCAGAAAACAACTCTTGGTCATAGGACCAGAAACTGCATGTGACTCAACTCCATTTTGGACTGGGAAACAAACGCTAGCTCACCTTTCAAGAAACACACTCTGCTTTTGAGAAAGGAGCACTCTTCTACTCTACTGTGTTTCCTATAGGGCCAGAACAGTGAGATTGCTCAGAACAAAACAACTGTGCTTCCTACACACACGGGCCATATCTAGTTCAATTCTGCTAGGAAACTGACAAGAACAGTAGATCTTCTTCAGTCCAATACACTGTACATGCTGGGAACAGACGCCAGTGCTATTTGCCCTGTGTATGACAATGGGAGCACAATAGTTACTCTTCTTACGAGAAAACAACTCTTGCTCGTAGGAACAGAAACTGCATGAGACTCAACTCCATTTTGGACTGGGCAACAAACGCTAGCTCGCCTTACAAGAAACACACTCTGCTTTTGAGAAAATTGAACTCTTCTACTCTACTGTGTTTCCTATGGGATGTGAACAGTGAGCTTGCTCAGAACAAAAGAACTGTGCTTCCTACACACACGGGCCATATCTAGTTCAACTCTGCTTAAGAAACTGACAAGAACAGTAGCTCTTCTTCAGTCCAATACACTGTACTTTCTGGGAACAGACGCGAGTGCTATTTGAACTGTGTATGGCAATGGGAGCGCAATAGTGACTCTTCTTATCAGAAAACAACTCTTGCTCGTAGGACCAGAAACTGCATGTGATTCTTATCCATTTAGGACTGGGAATCAAACGCTAGCTCGTTTTACAAGAAACACACTCTGCTTTTGAGAAAAGAGCACTCTTCTACTCTACTGTGTTTCCTATGGGGTCCGAACAGTGAGCTTGCTCAGAACAAAAGAACTGTGCTTCCTACACACACGGGCCATATCCAGTTCAATTCTTCTAGGAAACTGACAAGAACAGTAGATGCTCTTCAGTCCAATACACTGTACTTTCTGGGAACAGACGCGAGTGCTATTTGCACTGTGTATGGCAATGGGAGCGCAATAGTGACTCTTCTTACCAGAAAACATCACTTGCTCCTAGGACCAGAAACTGCATGTGATTCAACTCCATTTAGGACTGGGAAACAAACGCTAGCTCGCCTTACAAGAAACACACTCTGCTTTTGAGAAAAGACCACTCTTCTACTCTACTGTGTTTCCTAAAGGGCCAGAACAGTGAGGTTGCTCAGAACAAAAGAACTGTGCTTCCTACAGACACGGGCCATATCCAGTTCAGTTCTTTTAGGAACCTGACAAGAACAGTAGATCCTCTTCAGTCCAATACAATGTACTTGCTTGGAACAGAAGCGAGTGCTATTTGCACTGTGTATGGCAAATTGAGCACAATAGTGACTTTCCTTACCAGAAAACAACTCTTGCTCATAGGACCAGAAACTGCATGGGATTCAACTCCATTTAGGACTGGGAAACAAATGCTAGCTCGCATTAAAAGAAACACACTCTGCTTTTGAGAAAAGAGCACTCTTCTAATCTACTGTGTTTCCTATAGGGCCAGAACAGTGAGCTTGCTCAGAACAAAAGAACTGTGCTTCCTACACACACGGGCCATATCTAGTTCAACTCTGCTTAGGAAACTGAGAAGAACAGTAGCTCCTCTTCAGTCCCATACAGTGTACTTGATGGGAACAGACGCGAGTGCTATTTGCACTGTGTATGGCATTGGGAGCGCAATAGTGACTCTTCTTACCAGAAAACAACTGTTGGTCGTAGGACCAGAAACTGCATGTGATTCAACTCCATTTAGGACTGGGAAACAAACGCTAGATCGCCTTACATAAATCACACTCTGCTTTTGAGAAAAGAGCATTCTTCTACTCTACTGTGTTTCCTATGGGGTCCGAACAGTGAGCTTGCTCAGAACAAAAGAACTGTGCTTCCTACACACATGGGCCATATCTAGTTCAACTCTGCTTAGGAAACTGACAAAACAGTAGCTCCTCTTCAGTCCAATACACTGTACTTGCTGGGAACATATGCGAGTGCTATTTGCACTGTGTATGGCAATGGGAGCGCAATAGTGACTCTTCTTACCAGAAAACAACTCTTGGTCATAGGACCAGAAACTGCATGTGATTCAACTCCATTTTGGACTGGGAAACAAACGCTAGCTCGCCTTACAAGAAACACACTCTGCTTTTGAGAAAGGAGCACTCTTCTACTCTACTGTGTTTCCTATATGGCCAGAACAGTGAGATTGCTCAGAACAAAACAACTGTGCTTCCTACACACACGGGCCATATCTAGTTCAATTCTGCTAGGAAACTGACAAGAACAGTAGATCTTCTTCAGTCCAATACACTGTACATGCTGGGAACAGACGCCAGTGCTATTTGCCCTGTGTATGACAATGGGAGCACAATAGTTACTCTTCTTACGAGAAAACAACTCTTGCTCGTAGGAACAGAAACTGCATGAGACTCAACTCCATTTTGGACTGGGCAACAAACGCTAGCTCGCCTTACAAGAAACACACTCTGCTTTTGAGAAAATTGAACTCTTCTACTCTACTGTGTTTCCTATGGGATGTGAACAGTGAGCTTGCTCAGAACAAAAGAACTGTGCTTCCTACACACACGGGCCATATCTAGTTCAACTCTGCTTAAGAAACTGACAAGAACAGTAGCTCTTCTTCAGTCCAATACACTGTACTTGCTGGGAACAGACGCGAGTGCTATTTGAACTGTGTATGGCAATGGGAGCACAATAGTGACTTTCCTTACCAGAAAACAACTCTTGGTCGTAAGACCAGAAACTGCATGTGATTCAACTCCATTTAGGACTGGGAAACAAACGCTAGCTATCCTTACAAGAAACATACTCTGCTTTTGAGAAAAGAGCACTCTTCTACTCTACTGTGTTTCTCATGGGGTCTGAACAGTGAGCTTGCTCAGAACAAAAGAACTGTGCTTCCTACACACACGGGCCATATCTAGTTCAACTCTGCTTAAGAAACTGACAAGAACAGTAGCTCCTCTTCAGTCCCATACACTGTACTTGCTGGGAAAAGACGCGAGTGCTATTTGCACTGTGTATGGCAATGGGAGCGCAATAGTGACTCTTCTTACCAGAAAACAACTGTTGGTCGTAGGACCAGAAACCTCATGGGATTCAACTCCATTTAGGACTGGGAAACAAACGCTTGCTTGCCTTACAAGAAACACACTCTGCCTTTGAGAAAAGAGCACTCTTCTACTCTACTGTGTTTCCTATGGGGTCCGAACAGTGAGGTTGCTCAGAGAAGAACTATGCTTCCTACACACAGGAGCCATATCTAGTTCAACTCTGCTTAGGAAACTGACAAGAACAGTAGCTCCTCTTCAGTCCAATACACTGTAATCACTGGGAACAGACGCCAGTGCTATTTGCCCTGTGTATGACAATGGGAGCACAATAGTGACTCTTCTTACCAGAAAACAACTCTTGCTCATAGGACCAGAAACTGCATGTGATTCAAATCCATTAGGGACTGGGAAACAAACGCTAGCTCGCCTTACAAGAAACACACTCTGCTTTTGAGAAAAGAGCACTTTTCTACTCAAATGTGTTTCCTACTGGTTCCGAACATTAAGCTTGTTCAGAACAAAAGAACTGTGCTTCCTACACACACGGGCCATATCTAGTTCAACTCTGCTTAGGAAACTGACAAGAACAGTAGCTCCTCTTCAGTCCATAACACTGTACTTGCTGGGAACAGACGCGAGTGCTATTTGCACTGTGCATGGCAATGGGAGCACAATGGTGACTTTTCTTACCAGAAAACAACTCTTACTCATAGGACCAGAAACTGCATGGGATTCAACTCCATTTCTGAGTGGGAAAAAAACACCAGGTCGCCTTACATAAAACACACTCTGCTTCTGAGAAAAGCTCACTCTACTTCTCTACTGTGTTTCCTATAGGGCCAGAACAGTGAGCTTGCTCAGAACAAAAGAACTGTGCTTCCTACAAACACAGGCGATATCTAGTTCAACTCTGCTTCGGAAACTGAGAAGAACAGTAGCTCTTCTTCAGTCCAATACACTGTACTTGCTGGTAACAGACGCGAGTGCTATTTGCACTGTGTATGGCAATGGGAGCACAATAGTGACTCTTCTTCCCAGAAAACAACTCTTATTCGTAGGACCAGAAACTGCATGTGATTCAACACCATTTAGGACTGGGAAACAAAAACTAGCTTGCCTTACAAGAAACAAACTCTGCTTTTGAGAAAAGAGCACTCTTTTACTCTACTGTGTTTCCTATGGAGTCCAAACAGTGAGCTTGCTCAGAACAAAACAACTGTGCTTCCTACACACACGGACCATATCTAGTTGTACTCTGCTTAGGATACTGACAAGAACAGTAGCTCCTCTTCAGTCCAATACACTTTACTTGCTGGGAAGAGACGCGAGTGCTATTTGCACTGTGTATGGCAATTGGAGCGCAAAAGTGACTCTTCTTACCAGAAAACAACTCTTGCTCGTAGGACCAAAAACTGCATGTGACTCAACTCCATTTAAAACTGGGAAAAAATGCGAGCTCACCTTACAAGAAACATTCTGCTTTAGGAAAAGAGCACTCTTCTACTCTACAGTGTTTCCTATGGGTCCAAACAGTGAGCTCGCTCAGAACAAAAGAACGGTGCTTCCTACACACACGGCCATATCTAGTTCAACTCTGCTTAGGAAACTGACAAGAACAGTAGCTCCTCTTCAGTCCGATACAGTGTACTTGCTGGGAACAGACGCGAGTGCTATTTGCACTGTGTATGGCAATGGGAGCGCAATAGTGACTTTCCTTACCAGAAAAAAACTCTTGCTCGTAGGACCAGAAAATGCTTGTGATTCAACTCCACTTAGGACTGGGAAACAAATGCTAGCCTGACTTATAAGAAACACACTCTGCTTTTGAAAAAAGAGCACTCTTCTACTCTGCTGTGTTTCCTATAGTGCCAGAACAGTGATCTTGCTCAGAACAAAAGAACTGTGCTCCCTACACACACGGCCATATCTAGTTCAACTCTGCTTAAGAACCTGACAAGAACAGTAGATCCTCTTCAGTCCAATACACTGTACTTGCTGGGAACAGACGCAAGTGCTATTTGTCCTGTATATGGCAATGGCAGCGCAATAGTGACTCTTCTTACCAGAAAACAACTCTTCCTCGTAGGACGAAAAACTGCATGTGACTCAACTCCATTTAGGACTGGGAAACAAACGCTAGCTCAACTTACAAGAAACACACTCTGCTTTTGAGAAAAGAGCACTCTTCTACTCTACTGTGTTTCCTATGGGGTCCGAACAGTGAGCTTGCTCAGAACAAAAGATCGGTGCTTCCTACACACACGGCCATATCTAGTTCAATTCTGCTTAGGAACCTGACAAGAACAGTAGATCCTCTTCAGTCCAATACACTGTAATTGCTGGGAACAGACGCCAGTGCTATTTGTCCTGTGTATGGCAATGGCAGCGCAATAGTGACTCTTCTTACCAGAAAACATCTCTTGCTTGTAGGACCAGAAACTGCATGGGATTCAACTCCATTTAGGACTGGGAAACAAACGCTAGCTCGCCTTTCAAGAAACACACTCTGCTTTAGAGAAAAGAGCACTCTTCTACTCTACTGTGTTTCCTAATGGGTCTGAACAGTGAGTTTGCTCAGAACAAAAGAACTGTGCTTCCTACACACACGGCCATATCTAGTTCAACTCTGCTTAGGAAACTGACAAGAACAGTAGATCCTCTTCAGTCCAATACACTGTACTTGCTGGGAACAGACGCCAGTGCTATTTGTCCTGTGTATGGCAATTGCAGCGCAATAGGGACTCTTCTTACCAGAAAACAACTCTTGCTCGTAGGACCAGTAACTGCATGGGATTCAACTCCATTTAGGACTGGGAAACAAACCCTAGCTCGCCTTACAAGAAAAACACTCTGCTTTTGAGAAAAGAGCACTCTTCTACTCTACTGTGTTTCCTATGGAGTCCAAACAGTGAGCTTGCTCAGAACAAAACAACTGTGCTTCCTACACACACGGACCATATCTAGTTGTACTCTGCTTAGGATACTGACAAGAACAGTAGCTCCTCTTCAGTCCAATACACTTTACTTGCTGGGAAGAGACGCGAGTGCTATTTGCACTGTGTATGGCAATTGGAGCGCAATAGTGACTCTTCTTACCAGAAAACAACTCTTGCTCGTAGGACCAAAAACTGCATGTGACTCAACTCCATTTAAAACCGGGAAACAAACGCGAGCTCACCTTACAAGAAACATTCTGCTTTAGAGAAAAGAGCACTCTTCTACTCTACAGTGTTTCCTATGGGTCCAAACAGTGAGCTCGCTCAGAACAAAAGAACTGTGCTTCCTACACACACGGGCCATATCTAGTTCAACTCTGCTTAGGAAACTGACAAGAACAGTAGCTCCTATTCAGTCAAATACATTGTATTTGCTGGGAACAGACGCGAGTGCTATTTGTACTGTGTATGGCAATTGGAGCGCAATAGTGACTCTTCTTACCAGAAAACAATTCTTGCTCGTAGGACCAATAACTACATGTGACTCAACTCCATTTAGGACTGGGATACAAACGCTATCTCGCCTTACAAGAAACACACTCTGCTTTACAGAAAAAAGCACTCTTCTACTCTACTGTGTTTCCTAATGGGTCCGAAAAGTGAGTTTGCTCAGAACAAAAGAACTGTGCTCCCTACACACACGGCCATATCTAGTTCAATTCTGCTTAGGAACCTGACAACAACAGTAGATCCTCTTCAGTCCAATACACTGTACTTGCTGGGAACAGACGCAAGTGCTATTTGTCCTGTGTAAGGCAATGGCAGCGCAATAGTGACTCTTCTTACCAGAAAACAACTCTTGATAGTAGGACCAGAAACTGCATGGGATTCAACTCCATTTAGGGCTGGGAAACAAACGCTAGCTCGCCTTACAAGAAAAACACTCTGCTTTGGAGAAAAGAGCACTCTTCTACTCTACTGTGTTCTTTATGTGGTCCAAACAGTGATCTCGCTCAGAACAAAAGAACTGTGCTTCCTACACACCGACCATATCTAGTTAAACTCTGCTTAGGAAACTGACAAGAAGAGTAGCTCCTATTCAGTCCAATACACTGTACTTGCTCCGAACAGACGCGAGTGCTATTTGCACTGTGTATGGCATTTGGGGCACAATAGTGACTCTTCTTACCAGAAAACAACTCTTGCACGTAGGACCAAAAACTACATATGACTCAACTCAATTTAGGACTGGGAAACAAACGCAAGTTCACCTTACAAGAAACACACTCTGCTTTAGAGAAAAGAGCACTCTTCTACTCTACTGTGTTTTCTAAGGGATCCTAACAGTGAGCTTGCTCAGAACAAAAGAACTCTGCTTCCTACACACACGGCCATGTCTAGTTCAACTCTGCTTAGGAAACTGACAAGAACAGTAGCTCCTATTCAGTCCAATACACTGTACTTGATGGGAACAGAGACGAGTGCTATTTGTAATGTGTACGGCAATGGGAGCACAATAGTGACTTTCCTTACCAGAAAACAACTCCTGCTCGTAGCACCAGAAACTGCATGTGATTCAACTCTATTTAGGACTGGGAAACAAACGCTAGCTCGCCTTACAAGAAACACACTCTGCTTTTGAGAAAAGAGCACTCTTCTACTCTACTGTGTTTCCTATGGGGTCCAAACAGTGAGCTTGCTCATAAAAAAACAACTGTGCTTCCCACACACATGGACCATATCTAGTTCAACTCTGCTTAGGAAACTGACAAGAACAGTAGCTCCTCTTCAGTCCAATACACTGTACTTGCTGTGAACAGACGCGAGTGCTATTTGCACTGTGTATGGAAATTGGAGCACAATAGTGACTCTTCTTACCAGAAAACTACTCTTGCTCATAGGACCAAAAACTGCATGTGACTTAACTCCATTTAGGACAGGGAAACAAACGCGAGCTCTACTTACAAGAAACACACTCTGCTTTAGAGAAAAGAGCACTCTTCTACTCTACTGTGTTTCCTATAGGGCCTGAACAGTGAGCTTGCTCAGAACATAAGAACTGTGCTTCCTACACACGGGCCATACCTAGTTCAACTCTGCTTAGGAAACTGACAAGAACAGTAGCTCCTCTTCAGAACGATACAGTGTACTTGCTCTGAACAGACGCGAGTGCTATTTGCACTGTGTATGGCAATGGGAGCACAATAGTGTCTTTCCTTACCAGAAAACAACTCTTGCTCGTAGGACCAGAAAATGCATGTGATTCAACTCCATTTAGGACTGGGAAACAAACGCTAGCTCACCTTACACGAAACACACTCTGCTTTTGAGAATAGAGCACACTTCTACTGTACTGTGTTTCCTATGGGGTCCGAACAGTGAGCTTGCTCAGAACAAAAGAACGGTGCTTCCTACACACACGGCCATATCTAGTTCAATTCTGCTCAAGAACCTGACAAGGACAGTAGATCCTCTTCAGTCCAATACACTGTACTTGCTGGGAACAGACAACAGTGCTTTTGCCCTCTGTATGGCAATGGCCGTGCAAAAGTGACTCTTCTTACCAGAAAACAACTCTTTCTCGTAGGACCAGAAACTGCATGTGATTCAACTCCATTTAGGACTGGGAAACAAACGCTATCTCGCCTTACAAGAAAAACACTCTGCTTTTGAGAAAAGAGCACTCTTCTACTCTACTGTATTCCCTATGGTGTCCAAACAGTGAGCTCGCTCAGAACAAAAGAACTGTGCTTCCTACACACACGGACCATATCTAGTTAAACTCTGCTTAGTAAACTGACAAGAACAGTAGCTCCTATTCAGTCCAATACACTGTACTTGCTATGAATAGACACGAGTGCTATTTGCACTGAGTATGGCAATTGGAGCACAATAGTGACTCTTCTTACCAGAAAACAACTCTTGCTCATAGGACCAAAACTACATGTGACTCAACTCCATTTAGGACTGCGAAACAAACGCGAGCTCTCCTTACAAGAAACACACTCTGCTTTAGAGAAAAGAGCACTCTTCTACTCTACTGTGTTTCCTATAGGGCCTGAACAGTGAGCTTGCTCAGAACATAAGAACTGTGCTTCCTACACACGGGCCATACCTAGTTCAACTCTGCTTAGGAAACTGACAAGAACAGTAGCTCCTCTTCAGTCCGATACAGTGTACTTGCTGGGAACAGACGCGAGTGCTATTTGCACTGTGTATGGCAATGGGAGCGCAATAGTGACTTTCCTTACCAGAAAAAAACTCTTGCTCATAGGACCAGAAAATGCTTGTGATTCAACTCCACTTAGGACTGGGAAACAAATGCTAGCCTGACTTATAAGAAACACACTCTGCTTTTGAGAAAAGAGCACTCTTCTACTCTGCTGTGTTTCCTATAGTGCCAGAACAGTGATCTTGCTCAGAACAAAAGAACTGTGCTCCCTACACACACGGCCATATCTAGTTCAACTCTGCTTAAGAACCTGACAAGAACAGTAGATCCTCTTCAGTCCAATACACTGTACTTGCTGGGAACAGACGCAAGTGCTATTTGTCCTGTATATGGCAATGGCAGCGCAATAGTGACTCTTCTTACCAGAAAACAATTCTTCCTCGTAGGACGAAAAACTGCATGAGACTCAACTCCATTTAGGACTGGGAAACAAACGCTAGCTCAACTTACAAGAAACACACTCTGCTTTTGAGAAAAGAGCACTCTTCTACTCTACTGTGTTTCCTATGGGGTTCGAACAGTGAGCTTGCTCAGAACAAAAGATCGGTACTTCCTACACACACGGCCATATCTAGTTCAATTCTGCTTAGGAACCTGACAAGAACAGTAGATCCTCTTCAGTCCAATACACTGTAATTGCTGGGAACAGACGCCAGTGCTATTTGTCCTGTGTATGGCAATGGCAGCGCAATAGTGACTCTTCTTACCAGAAAACATCTCTTGCTTGTAGGACCAGAAACTGCATGGGATTCAACTCCATTTAGGACTGGAAAACAAACGCTAGCTCGCCTTTCAAGAAACACACTCTGCTTTAGAGAAAAGAGCACTCTTCTACTCTACTGTGTTTCCTAATGGGTCTGAACAGTGAGTTTGCTCAGAACAAAAGAACTGTGCTTCCTACACACACGGCCATATCTAGTTCAACTCTGCTTAGGAAACTGACAAGAACAGTAGATCCTCTTCAGTCCAATACACTGTACTTGCTGGGAACAGACGCCAGTGCTATTTGTCCTGTGTATGGCAATTGCAGCGCAATAGGGACTCTTCTTACCAGAAAACAACTCTTGCTCGTAGGACCAGTAACTGCATGGGATTCAACTCCATTTAGGACTGGGAAACAAACCCTAGCTCGCCTTACAAGAAAAACACTCTGCTTTTGAGAAAAGAGCACTCTTCTACTCTACTGTGTTTCCTATGGAGTCCAAACAGTGAGCTTGCTCAGAACAAAACAACTGTGCTTCCTACACACACGGACCATATCTAGTTGTACTCTGCTTAGGATACTGACAAGAACAGTAGCTCCTCTTCAGTCCAATACACTTTACTTGCTGGGAAGAGACGCGAGTGCTATTTGCACTGTGTATGGCAATTGGAGCGCAATAGTGACTCTTCTTACCAGAAAACAACTCTTGCTCGTAGGACCAAAAACTGCATGTGACTCAACTCCATTTAAAACTGGGAAACAAATGCGAGCTCACCTTACAAGAAACATTCTGCTTTAGAGAAAAGAGCACTCTTCTACTCTACAGTGTTTCCTATGGGTCCAAACAGTGAGCTCGCTCAGAACAAAAGAACTGTGCTTCCTACACACACGGGCCATATGTAGTTCAACTCTGCTTAGGAAACTGACAAGAACAGTAGCTCCTATTCAGTCAAATACATTGTATTTGCTGGGAACAGACGCGAGTGCTATTTGTACTGTGTATGGCAATTGGAGCGCAATAGTGACTCTTCTTACCAGAAAACAATTCTTGCTCGTAGGACCAATAACTACATGTGACTCAACTCCATTTAGGACTGGGATACAAACGCTAGCTCGCCTTACAAGAAACACACTCTGCTTTACAGAAAAAAGCACTCTTCTACTCTACTGTGTTTCCTAATGGGTCCGAAAAGTGAGTTTGCTCAGAACAAAAGAAATGTGCTTCCTACACACACGGCCATATCTAGTTCAATTCTGCTTAGGAACCTGACAACAACAGTAGATCCTCTTCAGTCCAATACACTGTACTTGCTGGGAACAGACGCAAGTGCTATTTGTCCTGTGTAAGGCAATGGCAGCGCAATAGTGACTCTTCTTACCAGAAAACAACTCTTGATAGTAGGACCAGAAACTGCATGGGATTCAACTCCATTTAGGGCTGGGAAACAAACGCTACCTCGCCTTACAAGAAAAACACTCTGCTTTGGAGAAAAGAGCACTCTTCTACTCTACTGTGTTCCCTATGTGGTCCAAACAGTGATCTCGCTCAGAACAAAAGAACTGTGCTTCCTACACACCGACCATATCTAGTTAAACTCTGCTTAGGAAACTGACAAGAGGAGTAGCTCCTATTCAGTCCAATACACTGTACTTGCTCCGAACAGACGCGAGTGCTATTTGCACTGTGTATGGCATTTGGGGCACAATAGTGACTCTTCTTACCAGAAAACAACTCTTGCACGTAGGACCAAAAACTACATATGACTCAACTCAATTTAGGACTGGGAAACAAACGCAAGTTCACCTTACAAGAAACACACTCTGCTTTAGAGAAAAGAGCACTCTTCTACTCTACTGTGTTTTCTAAGGGATCCTAACAGTGAGCTTGCTCAGAACAAAAGAACTCTGCTTCCTACACACACGGCCATATCTAGTTCAACTCTGCTTAGTAAACTGACAAGAACAGTAGCTCCTATTCAGTCCAATACACTGTACTTGATGGGAACAGAGACGAGTGCTATTTGTAATGTGTATGGCAATGGGAGCACAATAGTGACTTTCCTTACCAGAAAACAACTCTTGCTTGTAGGACCAGAAACTGCATGTGATTCAACTCCATTTAGGACTGGGAAACAAACGCTAGCTTGCCTTACAAGAAACACACTCTGCTTTAGAAAAAAAAGCACTCTTCTACTCTACTGTGTTTCCTAATGGGTCCGAACAGTGAGTTTGCTCAGAACAAAAGAACTGTGCTTCCTGCACACACGGCCATATCTAGTTCAATTATGCTTAGGAACCTGACAAGAACAGTAGATACTCTTCAGTCCAATACACTGTACATGCTGGGAACAGACGCCAGTGCTATTTGTCCTGTTTATGGCAATGGCAGCGCAATAGTTACTCTTCTTACCAGAAAACAACTCTTCCTCGTAGGATTAGAAACTGCATGGGATTCAACTCCATTTAGGACTGGGAAACAAACGCTTGCTCACCTTACAAGAAAAACACTCTGCTTTTGAGAAAAGAGCACTCTTCTACTCTACTGTGTTTCCTATGGGGTCCAAACAGTGAGCTTGCTCAGAACAAAAAAACTGTGCTTCCTACAAACACGGACCATATCTAGTTCTACTCTGCTTAGGAAACTGACAAGAACAGTAGCTCCTATTCAGTCCAATACACTGTACTTGCTGGGAACAGACACGAGTGCTATTTGTAATGTGTACGGCAATGGGAGCACAATAGTGACTTTCCTTACCAGAAAACAACTCCTGCTCGTAGCACCAGAAACTGCATGTGATTCAACTCTATTTAGGACTGGGAAACAAACGCTAGCTCGCCTTACAAGAAACACACTCTGCTTTTGAGAAAAGAGCACTCTTCTACTCTACTGTGTTTCCTATGGGGTCCAAACAGTGAGCTTGCTCATAAAAAAACAACTGTGCTTCCCACACACATGGACCATATCTAGTTAAACTCTGCTTAGTAAACTGACAAGAACAGTAGCTCCTATTCAGTCCAATACACTGTACTTGCTATGAATAGACACGAGTGCTATTTGCACTGAGTATGGCAATTGGAGCACAATAGTGACTCTTCTTACCAGAAAACTACTCTTGCTCATAGGACCAAAAACTGCATGTGACTTAACTCCATTTAGGACAGGGAAACAAACGCGAGCTCTCCTTACAAGAAACACACTCTGCTTTAGAGAAAAGAGCACTCTTCTACTCTACTGTGTTTCCTATAGGGCCTGAACAGTGAGCTTGCTCAGAACATAAGAACTGTGCTTCCTACACACGGGCCATACCTAGTTCAACTCTGCTTAGGAAACTGACAAGAACAGTAGCTCCTCTTCAGAACGATACAGTGTACTTGCTCTGAACAGACGCGAGTGCTATTTGCACTGTGTATGGCAATGGGAGCACAATAGTGTCTTTCCTTACCAGAAAACAACTCTTGCTCGTAGGACCAGAAACTGCATGTGATTCAACTCCATTTAGGACTGGGAAACAAACGCTAGCTCGCCTTACAAGAAACACACTCTGCTTTTGAGAATAGAGCACACTTCTACTGTACTGTGTTTCCTATGGGGTCCGAACAGTGAGCTTGCTCAGAACAAAAGAACGGTGCTTCCTACACACACGGCCGTATCTAGTTCAATTCTGCTCAAGAACCTGACAAGGACAGTAGATCCTCTTCAGTCCAATACACTGTACTTGCTGGGAACAGACAACAGTGCTTTTGCCCTCTGTATGGCAATGGCCGTGCAAAAGTGACTCTTCTTACCAGAAAACAACTCTTTCTCGTAGGACCAGAAACTGCATGTGATTCAACTCCATTTAGGACTGGGAAACAAACGCTATCTCGCCTTACAAGAAAAACACTCTGCTTTTGAGAAAAGAGCACTCTTCTACTCTACTGTATTCCCTATGGTGTCCAAACAGTGAGCTCGCTCAGAACAAAAGAACTGTGCTTCCTACACACACGGACCATATCTAGTTAAACTCTGCTTAGTAAACTGACAAGAACAGTAGCTCCTATTCAGTCCAATACACTGTACTTGCTGGGAATAGACGCGAGTGCTATTTGCACTGAGTATGGCAATTGGAGCACAATAGTGACTCTTCTTACCAGAAAACAACTCTTGCTCATAGGACCAAAACTACATGTGACTCAACTCCATTTAGGACTGGGAAACAAATGCGAGTTCTCCTTACAAGAAACACACTCTGCTTTAGAGAAAAGAGCACTCTTCTACTCTACAGTGTTTCCTATGGGTCCAAACAGTGAGCTCGCTCAGAACAAAAGAACTGTGCTTCCTACACAGGGGCCATATCTAGTTCAACTCTGCTTAGGAAACTGACAAGAACAGTAGCTCCTCTTCAGTTCAATACACTGTACTTTCTGGGAACAGACGGGAGTGCTATTTGCACTGTGTATTGCAATGGGAGCGCAATGGTTACTTTCCTTACCAGAAAACAACTTTTGCTCGTAGGACCAGAATCTGCATGTGGCTCAACTCCATTTAGGACTGGGAAACAAACCCGAGCTCGCCTTACAAGAAACACACTATGCTTTAGAGAATAGAGCACTCTTCTACTCTACTGTGTTTCCTATGGGGTCCAAACAGTGAGCTTGCTCAGAACAAAAGAACTGTGCTTCCTACACACACGGACCATATCTAGTTCAACTCTGCTTAGGAAACTGACAAGAACAGTAGATCCTCTTCAGTCCAATACACTTTACTTGCTGGGAACAGACGCGAGTGCTATTTGCACTGTGTATGGCAATTGGAGCACAATAGTGAATCTTCTTACCAGAAAACAACTCTTGCTCGTAGGACCAAAAACTGCATGTGACTCAACTCCATTTAAAACTGGGAAACAAACGCGAGCTCACCTTACATGAAACATTCTGCTTTAGAGAAAAGAGCACTCTTCTACTCTACAGTGTTTCCTATGGGTCCAAACAGTGAGCTCGCTCAGAACAAAAGAACTGTGCTTCCTACACACACGGGCCATATCTAGTTCAACTCTGCTTAGGAAACTGACAAGAACAGTAGCTCCTATTCAGTCAAATACATTGTATATGCTGGGAACAGACGCGAGTGCTATTTGTACTGTGTATGGCAATTGGAGCGCAATAGTGACTCTTCTTACCAGAAAACAATTCTTGCTCGTAGGACCAATAACTACATGTGACTCAACTCCATTTAGGACTGGGATACAAACGCTAGCTCGCCTTACAAGAAACACACTCTGCTTTACAGAAAAAAGCACTCTTCTACTCTACTGTGTTTCCTAATGGGTCCGAAAAGTGAGTTTGCTCAGAACAAAAGAAATGTGCTTCCTACACACACGGCCATATCTAGTTCAATTCTGCTTAGGAACCTGACAACAACAGTAGATCCTCTTCAGTCCAATACACTGTAATTGCTGGGAACCGACGCCAGTGCTATTTGTCCTGTGTATGGCAAAGGCAACGCAATAGTGACTCTTCTTACCAGAAAACAACTCTTGATAGTAGGACCAGAAACTGCATGTGATTCAACTCCATTTAGGACTGGGAAACAAACGCTAGCTCGCCTTTCAAGAAACACACTCTGCTTTAGAAAAAAGAGCACTCTTCTACTCTACTGTGTTTCCTATGGGGTCCAAACAGTGAGCTTGCTCAGAACAAAAGAACTGGGCTTCCTACACTCATGGACCATATCTAGTTCAACTTGGCTGAGGAAACTGACAAGAACAGTAGCTCCTATTCAGTCCAATACACTGTACTTTTTTGTACAAGTCCAATAGCACTGTGTATTGCATTTGGAGCACAATAGTGACTCTTCTTACCAGAAAACAACTCTTGCTCATAGGACCAGAAACTGCATGTGATTCAACTCCATTTAGGACTGGGAAACAAATGCTAGCTCGCCTTCCAAGAAACACACTCTGCTTTTGAGAAAAGAGCACTCTTCTACTCTACTGTGTTTCCTATTGGGTCCAAACAGTGAGCTTGCTCAGAACAAAAGAACGGTGCTTCCTACATACATGGCCATATCTAGTTCAATTCTGCTTAGCAACCTGACAAAAACTGTAGATCCTCTTCAGTCCAATACACTGTACATGCTGGGAACAGACGCCAGTGCTATTTGCCCTGTGTATGACAATGGGAGCACAATAGTGACTCTTCTTACCAGAAAACAACTCTTGCTTGTAGGACCAGAAACTGCACGTGATTCAACTCCATTTAGGATTTTGAAACAAACACTAGCTCGCCTTACAAGAAACACACTCTGCTTTTGAGAAAAGAGCACTCTTCTACTCTACTGTGTTTCCTATTGGGTCCAAACAGTGTGCTTGCTCAGAACAAAACAACTGTGCTTCCTACACACACGGGCCATATCTAATTCAACTCTGCTTAGGAAACTGACAAGAACAGTAGCTCCTATTCAGTCCAATACACCGAAATTGCTGAGAACAGACGCCAGTGCTATTTGCACTGTGTATGGCAATGGGAGCACAATAGTGACTTTCCTTACCAGAAAACAACTCTTCCTCGTAGGACCAGAAACTGCATGTGATTCAACTCCATTTAAAACTGGGAAACTAACGCTCTCTCGCCTTACAAGAAACACACTCTGCTTTTGAGAAAAGAGCACTTTTCTACTCTACTGTGTTTAATATTGGGGCCAGAACAGTGAGCTTGCTCAGAACAAAAAAACTGTGCTTTCTACACACACGGCCATATCTAGTTCAATTCTGCTTAGGAACCTGACAAGAACAGTAGATCCTCTTCAGTCCAATACACTGTACTTGATGGGAACAGAGACGAGTGCTATTTGTAATGTGTATGGCAATGGGAGCACAATAGTGACTTTCCTTACCAGAAAACAACTCTTGCTCGTAGGACCAGAAACTGCATGTGATTCAACTCCATTTAGGACTGGGAAACAAACGCTAGCTCACCTTACAAGAAACACACTCTGCTTTAGAAAAAAAAGCACTCTTCTACTCTACTGTGTTTCCTAATGGGTCCGAACAGTGAGTTTGCTCAGAACAAAAGAACTGTGCTTCCTGCACACACGGCCATATCTAGTTCAATTATGCTTAGGAACCTGACAAGAACAGTAGATACTCTTCAGTCCAATACACTGTACTTGCTGGGAACAGACGCCAGTGCTATTTGTCCTGTTTATGTCAATGGCAGTGCAATAGTTACTCTTCTTACCAGAAAACAACTCTTCCTCGTAGGATTAGAAACTGCATGGGATTCAACTCCATTTAGGACTGGGAAACAAACGCTTGCTCACCTTACAAGAAAAACACTCTGCTTTTGAGAAAAGAGCACTCTTCTACTCTACTGTGTTTCCTATGGGGTCCAAGTAGTGAGCTTGCTCAGAACAAAAAAACTGTGCTTCCTACAAACACGGACCATATCTAGTTCTACTCTGCTTAGGAAACTGACAAGAACAGTAGCTCCTATTCAGTCCAATACACTGTACTTGCTGGGAACAGACACGAGTGCTATTTGTAATGTGTACGGCAATGGGAGCACAATAGTGACTTTCCTTACCAGAAAACAACTCCTGCTCGTAGCACCAGAAACTGCATGTGATTCAAGTCTATTTAAAACTAGGAAACAAACGCGAGCTCACCTTACAAGAAACATTCTGCTTTAGAGAAAAGAGCACTCTTCTACTTTACAGTGTTTCCTATGGGTCCAAACAGTGAGCTCGCTCAGAACAAAAGAACTGTGCTTCCTACACACACGGGCCATATCTAGTTCAACTCTGCTTAGGAAACTGACAAGAACAGTAGCTCCTATTCAGTCAAATACATTGTATTTGCTGGGAACAGACGCGATTGCTATTTGTACTGTGTATGGCAATTGGAGCGCAATAGTGACTCTTCTTACCAGAAAACAATTCTTGCTCGTAGGACCAATAACTACATGTGACTCAACTCCATTTAGGACTGGGATACAAACGCTAGCTCGCCTTACAAGAAACACACTCTGCTTTAGAGAAAAAAGCACTCTTCTACTCTACTGTGTTTCCTAATGGGTCCGAAAAGTGAGTTTGCTCAGAACAAAAGAAATGTGCTTCCTACACACACGGCCATATCTAGTTCAATTCTACTTAGGAACCTGACAACAACAGTAGATCCTCTTCAGTCCAATACACTGTACTTGCTGGGAACAGACGCAAGTGCTATTTGTCCTGTGTAAGGCAATGGCAGCACAATAGTGACTCTTCTTACCAGAAAACAACTCTTGATAGTAGGACAAGAAACTGCATGGGATTCAACTCCATTTAGGGCTGGGAAACAAACGCTACCTCGCCTTACAAGAAAAACACTCTGCTTTTGAGAAAAGAGCACTCTTCTACTCTACTGTGTTCCCTATGTGGTCGAAACAGTGATCTCGCTCAGAACAAAAGAACTGTGCTTCCTACACACTGACCATATCTAGTTAAACTCTGCTTAGGAAACTGACAAGAAGAGTAGCTCCTATTCAGTCCAATACACTGTACTTGCTCCGAACAGACGCGAGTGCTATTTGCACTGTGTATGGCATTTGGGGCACAATAGAGACTCTTCTTACCAGAAAACAACTCTTGCACGTAGGACCAAAAACTACATATGACTCAAGTCAATTTAGGACTGGGAAACAAACGCAAGTTCACCTTACAAGAAACACACTCTGCTTTAGAGAAAAGAGCACTCTTCTACTCTACTGTGTTTTCTAAGGGATCCTAACAGTGAGCTTGCTCAGAACAAAAGAACTCTGCTTCCTACACACACGGCCATATCTAGTTCAACTCTGCTTAGGAAACTGACAAGAACAGTAGCTCCTATTCAGTCCAATACACTGTACTTGATGGGAACAGAGACGAGTGCTATTTGTAATGTGTATGGCAATGGGAGCACAATAGTGACTTTCCTTACCAGAAAACAACTCTTGCTCGTAGGACCAGAAACTGCATGTGATTCAACTCCATTTAGGACTGGGAAACAAACGCTAGCTGGCCTTACAAGAAACACACTCTGCTTTAGAAAAAAAAGCACTCTTCTACTCTACTGTGTTTCCTAATGGGTCCGAACAGTGAGTTTGCTCAGAACAAAAGAACTGTGCTTCCTGCACACACGGCCATATCTAGTTCAATTATGCTTAGGAACCTGACAAGAACAGTAGATACTCTTCAGTCCAATACACTGTACTTGCTGGGAACAGACGCCAGTGCTATTTGTCCTGTTTATGGCAATGGCAGCGCAATAGTTACTCTTCTTACCAGAAAACAACTCTTCCTCGTAGGATTAGAAACTGCATGGGATTCAACTCCATTTAGGACTGGGAAACAAACGCTTGCTCACCTTACAAGAAAAACACTCTGCTTTTGAGAAAAGAGCACTCTTCTACTCTACTGTGTTTCCTATGGGGTCCAAGTAGTGAGCTTGCTCAGAACAAAAAAACTGTGCTTCCTACAAACACGGATCATATCTAGTTCTACTCTGCTTAGGAAACTGACAAGAACAGTAGCTCCTATTCAGTCCAATACACTGTACTTGCTGGGAACAGACACGAGTGCTATTTGTAATGTGTACGGCAATGGGAGCACAATAGTGACTTTCCTTACCAGAAAACAACTCCTGCTCGTAGCACCAGAAACTGCATGTGATTCAACTCTATTTAGGACTGGGAAACAAACGCTAGCTCGCCTTACAAGAAACACACTCTGCTTTTGAGAAAAGAGCACTCTTCTACTCTACTGTGTTTCCTATGGGGTCCAAACAGTGAGCTTGCTCATAAAAAAACAACTGTGCTTCCCACACACATGGACCATATCTAGTTCAACTCTGCTTAGGAAACTGAAAAGAACAGTAGCTCCTCTTCAGTCCAATACATGGTACTTGCTGTGAACAGACACGAGTGCTATTTGCACTGTGTATGGAAATTGGAGCACAATAGTGACTCTTCTTACCAGAAAACTACTCTTGCTCATAGGACCAAAAACTGCATGTGACTTAACTCCATTTAGGACAGGGAAACAAACGCGAGCTCTCCTTACAAGAAACACACTCTGCTTTAGAGAAAAGAGCACTCTTCTACTCTACTGTGTTTCTTATAGGGCCTGAACAGTGAGCTTGCTCAGAACATAAGAACTGTGCTTCCTACACACGGGCCATACCTAGTTCAACTCTGCTTAGGAAACTGACAAGAATAGTAGCTCCTCTTCAGAACGATACAGTGTACTTGCTCTGAACAGACGCGAGTGCTATTTGCACTGTGTATGGCAATGGGAGCACAATAGTGTCTTTCCTTACCAGAAAACAACTCTTGCTCGTAGGACCAGAAACTGCATGTGATTCAACTCCATTTAGGACTGGGAAACAAACGCTAGCTCACCTTACAAGAAACACACTCTGCTTTTGAGAATAGACCACACTTCTACGGTACTGTGTTTCCTATGGGGTCCGAACAGTGAGCTTGCTCAGAACAAAAGAACAGTGCATCCTACACACACGGCCATATCTAGTTCAATTCTGCTCAAGAACCTGACAAGGACAGTAGATCCTCTTCAGTCCAATACACTGTACTTGCTGGGAACAGACAACAGTGCTTTTGCCCTCTGTATGGCAATGGCCGTGCAAAAGTGACTCTTCTTACCAGAAAACAACTCTTTCTCGTAGGACCAGAAACTGCATGTGATTCAACTCCATTTAGGACTGGGAAACAAACGCTATCTCGCCTTACAAGAAAAACACTCTGCTTTTGAGAAAAGAGCACTCTTCTACTCTACTGTATTCCCTATGGTGTCCAAACAGTGAGCTCGCTCAGAACAAAAGAACTGTGCTTCCTACACACACGGACCATATCTAGTTAAACTCTGCTTAATAAACTGACAAGAACAGTAGCTCCTATTCAGTCCAATACACTGTACTTGCTGGGAATAGACGCGAGTGCTATTTGCACTGAGTATGGCAATTGGAGCACAATAGTGACTCTTCTTACCAGAAAACAACTCTTGCTCATAGGACCAAAACTACATGTGACTCAACTCCATTTAGGACTGGGAAACAAATGCGAGTTCTCCTTACAAGAAACACACTCTGCTTTAGAGAAAAGAGCACTCTTCTACTCTACTGTGTTTCCTATAGGTCCTTAACAGTGAGCTTGCTCAGAACATAAGAACTGTGCTTCCTACACAGGGGCCATATCTAGTTCAACTCTGCTTAGGAAACTGACAAGAACAGTAGCTCCTCTTCAGTTCAATACACTGTACTTTCTGGGAACAGACGGGAGTGCTATTTGCACTGTGTATTGCAATGGGAGCGCAATGGTTACTTTCCTTACCAGAAAACATCTTTTGCTCGTAGGACCAGAATCTGCATGTGACTCAACTCCATTTAGGACTGGGAAACAAACCTGAGCTCGCCTTACAAGAAACACACTCTGCTTTAGAGAAAAGAGCACTCTTCTACTCTACTGTGTTTCCTATGGGGTCCAAACAGTGAGCTTGCTTAGAACAAAAGAACTGTGCTTCCTACACACACGGACCATATCTAGTTCAACTCTGCTTAGGAAACTGACAAGAACAGTAGATCCTCTTCAGTCCAATACACTTTACTTGCTGGGAACAGACGCGAGTGCTATTTGCACTGTGTATGGCAATTGGAGCGCAATAGTGACTCTTCTTACCAGAAAACAACTCTTGCTCGTAGGACCAAAAACTGCATGTGACTCAACTCCATTTAAAACTGGGAAACAAACGCGAGCTCACCTTACAAGAAACATTCTGCTTTAGAGAAAAGAGCACTCTTCTACTCTACAGTGTTTCCTGTGGGTCCAAACAGTGAGCTCGCTCAGAACAAAAGAACTGTGCTTCCTACACACACGGGCCATATCTAGTTCAACTCTGCTTAGGAAACTGACAAGAACAGTAGCTCCTATTCAGTCAAATACATTGTATTTGCTGGGAACAGACGCGAGTGCTATTTGTACTGTGTATGGCAATTGGAGCGCAATAGTGACTCTTCTTACCAGAAAACAATTCTTGCTCGTAGGACCAATAACTACATGTGACTCAACTCCATTTAGGACTGGGATACAAACGCTAGCTCGCCTTACAAGAAACACACTCTGCTTTAGAGAAAAAAGCACTCTTCTACTCTACTGTGTTTCCTAATGGGTCCGAAAAGTGAGTTTGCTCAGAACAAAAGAAATGTGCTTCCTACACACACGGCCATATCTAGTTCAATTCTGCTTAGGAACCTGACAACAACAGTAGATCCTCTTCAGTCCAATACACTGTAATTGCTGGGAACCGACGCCAGTGCTATTTGTCCTGTGTATGGCAAAGGCAACGCAATAGTGACTCTTCTTACCAGAAAACAACTCTTGCTCGTAGGACCAGAAACTGCATGTGATTCAACTCCATTTAGGACTGGGAAACAAACGCTAGCTCGCCTTTCAAGAAACACACTCTGCTTTAGAAAAAAGAGCACTCTTCTACTCTACTGTGTTTCCTATGGGGTCCAAACAGTGAGCTTGCTCAGAACAAAAGAACTGGGCTTCCTACACTCATGGACCATATCTAGTTCAACTTGGCTGAGGAAACTGACAAGAACAGTAGCTCCTATTCAGTCCAATACACTGTACTTTTTTGTACAAGTCCAATAGCACTGTGTATTGCATTTGGACCACAATAGTGACTCTTCTTACCAGAAAACAACTCTTGCTCATAGGACCAGAAACTGCATGTGATTCAACTCCATTTAGGACTGGGAAACAAACGCTAGCTCGCCTTCCAAGAAACACACTCTGCTTTTGAGAAAAGAGCACTCTTCTACTCTACTGTGTTTCCTATTGGGTCCAAACAGTGAGCTTGCTCAGAACAAAAGAACGGTGCTTCCTACATACATGGCCATATCTAGTTCAATTCTGCTTAGCAACCTGACAAAAACTGTAGATCCTCTTCAGTCCAATACACTGTACATGCTGGGAACAGATGCCAGTGCTATTTGCCCTGTGTATGACAATGGGAGCACAATAGTGACTCTTCTTACCAGAAAACAACTCTTGCTCGTAGGACCAGAAACTGCACGTGATTCAACTCCATTTAGGATTTTGAAACAAACACTAGCTCGCCTTACAAGAAACACACTCTGCTTTTGAGAAAAGAGCACTCTTCTACTCTACTGTGTTTCCTATTGGGTCCAAACAGTGTGCTTGCTCAGAACAAAACAACTGTGCTTCCTACACACACGGGCCATATCTAATTCAACTCTGCTTAGGAAACTGACAAGAACAGTAGCTCCTATTCAGTCCAATACACCGAAATTGCTGAGAACAGACGCCAGTGCTATTTGCACTGTGTATGGCAATGGGAGCACAATAGTGACTTTCCTTACCAGAAAACAACTCTTCCTCGTAGGACCAGAAACTGCATGTGATTCAACTCCATTTAAAACTGGGAAACTAACGCTCGCTCGCCTTACAAGAAACACACTCTGCTTTTGAGAAAAGAGCACTTTTCTACTCTACTGTGTTTAATATTGGGGCCAGAACAGTGAGCTTGCTCAGAACAAAATAACTGTGCTTTCTACACACACGGCCATATCTAGTTCAATTCTGCTTAGGAACCTGACAAGAACAGTAGATCCTCTTCAGTCCAATACACTGTACATGCTGGGAACAGACGACAGAGCTATTTGCCCTGTGTATGGCAATGGCAGCGCAATAGTGACTCTTCTTACCAGAAAACAACTCTTGCTCATAGGACCAGAAACTGCATGGGATTCAACTCCATTTAGGACTGGGAAACAAACGCTAGCTTGCCTTACAAGAAAAACACTCTGCTTTTGAGAAAAGAGCACTCTTCTACTCTACTGTGTTTCCTATAGGGTCCGAACTGTGAGCTTGCTCAGAACAAAACAACTGTGCTTCCTACACACACGGACCATATCTAGTTCAACTCTGCTTAGGAAACTGACAAGAACAGTAGCTCCTCTTCAGTCCAATACACTGTACTTGCTGGGAAGAGACACGAGTGCTATTTGCACTGTGTATGGCAATTGGAGGGCAATAGTGACTCTTCTTACCAGAAAACAACTCTTGCTCGTAGGACCAAAAACTGCATGTGACTCAACTCCATTTAGGACTGGAAAGCAAACGCAGGTCACCTTACAAGAAACACACTCTGCTTTAGAGAAAAGAGCACTCTTCTACTCTACTGTGGTTTTTATAGGGCCTGAACAGTGAGCTTGCTCAGAACATAAGAACTGTGCTTCCTACACACGGGCCATATCTAGTACAACTCTGCTTAGGAAACTGACAAGAACAGTAACTCCTCTTCAGTCCGATACACTGTACTTGCTGGGGACAGACGCGATTGCTATTTGCACTGTGTATGGCAATGGGAGAAATAGTGACTTTCCTTTCCAGAAAACAACTCTTGCTCGTAGGACCACAAACTGCATATGATTCAACTCCATTTAGGACTGGGAAACAAACGCTAGCTCGCCTTACAAGAAACACACTCTGCTTTTGAGAAAAGAGCACTCTTCTACTCTACTGTGTTTCCTACGGGGTCCGAACAGTGAGCTTGCTCAGAACAAAAGAACGGTGCTTCCTACAAACAGGGACCATATCTAGTGAAACTTGGCTGAGGAAACTGACAAGAACAGTAGCTCCTATTCAGTCCAATACACTGTACATGCTGGGAACAGACGACACAGCTATTTGCCCTGTGTATGGCAATGGCAGCGCAATAGTGACTCTTCTTACCAGAAAAAAACTCTTGCTCGTAGGACCAGAAACTGCATGGGATTCAACTCCATTTAGGACTGGGAAACAAACGCTAGCTCGCCTTAGAAGAAAAACACTCTGCTTTTGAGAAAAGAGCACTCTTCTACTCTACTGTGTTTCCAATGGGGTCCAAACAGTGAGCTTGCTCAGAACAAAACAACTGTGCTTCCTACACACACGGACCTTATCTATTTCATCTCTACTGAGGAAACTGACAAGAACAGTAGCTCCTCTTCAGTCCAATACACTGTACTTGCTGGGAACAGACACGAGTGCTATTTGCACTGTGTATGGCAATTGGAATGCAATAATGACTCTTCTTACCAGAAAACAACTCTTGCTCTTAGGACCAAAAACTGCATGTGACACAACTCCATTTAGGACTGGGAAACAAACGCGAGCTCACCTTACAAGAAACACACTGTGCTTTAGAGATAAGAGCACTCTTCTACTCTACTGTGGTTTTTATAGGGCCTGAACAGTGAGCTTGCTCAGAACATAAGAACTGTGCTTCCTACACACGGGCCATATCTAGTTCAACTCTGCTTAGGAAACTGACAAGAACAGTAACTCCTCTTCAGTCCGATACACTGTACTTGCTGGGAACAGACGCGAGTGCTATTTGCACTGTGTATGGCAATGGGAGAAATAGTGACTTTCCTTTCCAGAAAACAACTCTTGCTCATAGGAACAGAAACTACATGGGATTCAACTCCATTTAGGACTTGGAAACAAACGCTAGCTCGCCTTACAAGAAACACACTCTGCTTTTGAGAAAAGAGCACTCTTCTTCTCTACTGTGTTTTCTATAGGGTCTGAACAGTGAGCTTGCTCAGAACAAAAGAACGGTGCTTCCTACACACACGGCCATATCTAGTTCAATTCTGCTTAGGAACCTGACAAGAACAGTAGATCCTCTTCAGTCCAATACACTGTACATGCTGGGAACAGACGCCAGTGCTATTTGCCCTGTGTATGACAATGGGAGCACAATAGTGACTCTTCTTACCAGAAAACAGCTCTTCCTCATATGACCAGAAATTGCATGTGATTCAACTACATTTAGGGCTGGGAAACAAATGCTAGCTCGCCTTACAAGAAACACACTCTGCTTTTGAGAAAAGAGCACTCTTCTACTCTACTGTGTTTCCTATGTGGTTCAAACAGTGAGCTTGCTCAGAACAAAAGAACGGTGCTTCCTACACACAGGGACCATATCTAGTTAAATTTGGCTGAGGAAACTGACAAGAACAGTAGCTCCTATTCAGTCCAATACACTGTACTTGCTGGGAACTGACGCGAGTGCTATTTGCACTGTGTATTGCATTTGGAGCACAATAGTGACTCTTCTTACCAGAAAACAACTCTTGCTCGTAGGACCAAAAACTGCATGTGACTCAACTCCATTTAGGACTGGGAAACAAATGTGAGCTCACCTTACAAGAAACACACTCTGCTTTAGAGAAAAGAGCACTCTTCTACTCTACTGTGTTTATTATAGGGTCAGAACACTGAGCTTGCTCAGAACATAAGAACTGTGCTTCCTACACACACAGGCCAAATCTAGTTCAACTCTGCTTAGGAAACTGACAAGAACAGTAGATCCTCTTCAATCCAATACACTGTACTTGCTGGGAACAGACGCCTGTTCTATTTGCACTGTGTATGGCAATGGGAGCGGAATAGTGACTTTCCTTTCCAGAAAACAACTCTTGCTCGTAGGACCACAAACTGCATGTGATTCAACTCAATTTAGGACTGGGAAACAAATGCGAGCTCGCCTTACAAGAAAAACACTCTGCTTTTGAGAAAAGAGCACTCTTCTACTCTACTGTGTTTCCTATGGGGTCCAAACAGTGAGCTTGCTCAGAACAAAAGAACTGTGCTTCCTACACACACGGACCATATCTAGTTCAACTTGGCTGAGGAAACTTACAAGAACAGTAGCTCCTATTCAGTCCAATAGACTGTACTTGCTGGGAACAGACGCCAGTGCTATTTGCACTGTGTATGGCAATGGGAGCACAATAGTGACTTTCCTTACCAGAAAACAACTCTTGCTGGTAGGACCGGAAACTGCATGTGATTGAACTCTATTTAGGACTAGGAAACAAACGCTAGTTCGCCTTACAAGAAACACACTCTGCTTTTGAGAAAAGAGCACTCTTCTTCTCTACTGTGTTTCCTATGGGGTCCGAACAGTGAGCTTGCTCAGAACAAAAAAACTGTGCTTCCTACAAACACCGCCATATCTAGTTCAATTCTGCTTAAGAACCTGACAAGAACAGTAGATCCTCTTCAGTCCAATACACTGTACATGCTGGGAACAGACAACAGAGCTATTTGCCCTGTGTATGGCAATGGCAGCGCAATAGTGACTCTTCTTACCAGAAAACAACTCTTGCTCATAGGACCAGAAACTGCATGGGATTCAACTCCATTTAGGACTGGGAAACAAACGCAGGTCACCTTACAAGAAACACACTCTGCTTTAGAGAAAAGAGCACTCTTCTACTCTACTGTGTTTCCTATAGGGTCCGAACTGTGAGCTTGCTCAGAACAAAAGATCGGTGCTTCCTACACACACGGACCATATCTAGTTCAACTCTGCTTAGTAAACTGAGAAGAACAGTAGCTCCTCTTCAGTCCAATACACTGTACTTGCTGGGAAGAGACACGAGTGCTATTTGCACTGTGTATGGCAATTGGAGGGCAATAGTGACTCTTCTTACCAGAAAACAACTCTTGCTCGTAGGACCAAATACTGCATGTGACTCAACTCCATTTAGGACTGGAAAACAAACGCAGGTCACCTTACAAGAAACACACTCTGCTTTAGAGAAAAGAGCACTCTTCTACTCTACTGTGGTTTTTATAGGGCCTGAACAGTGAGCTTGCTCAGAACATAAGAACTGTGCTTCCTACACACGGGCCATATCTAGTACAACTCTGCTTAGGAAACTGACAAGAACAGTAACTCCTCTTCAGTCCGATACACTGTACTTGCTGGGGACAGACGCGATTGCTATTTGCACTGTGTATGGCAATGGAAAAATAGTGACTTTCCTTTCCAGAAAACAACTCTTGCTCGTAGGACCACAAACTGCATATGATTCAACTCCATTTAGGACTGGGAAACAAACGCTAGCTCGCCTTACAAGAAACACACTCTGCTTTTGAGAAAAGAGCACTCTTCTACTCTACTGTGTTTCCTACGGGGTCCGAACAGTGAGCTTGCTCAGAACAAAAGAACGGTGCTTCCTACAAACAGGGACCATATCTAGTTAAACTTGGCTGAGGAAACTGACAAGAACAGTAGCTCCTATTCAGTCCAATACACTGTACATGCTGGGAACAGACGACACAGCTATTTGCCCTGTGTATGGCAATGGCAGCGCAATAGTGACTCTTCTTACCAGAAAAAAACTCTTGCTCGTAGGACCAGAAACTGCATGGGATTCAACTCCATTTAGGACTGGGAAACAAACGCTAGCTCGCCTTACAAGAAAAACACTCTGCTTTTGAGAAAAGAGCACTCTTCTACTCTACTGTGTTTCCAATGGGGTCCAAACAGTGAGCTTGCTCAGAACAAAACAACTGTGCTTCCTACACACACGGACCTTATCTATTTCATCTCTGCTGAGGAAACTGACAAGAACAGTAGCTCCTCTTCAGTCCAATACACTGTACTTGCTGGGAACAGACACGAGTGCTATTTGCACTGTGTATGGCAATTGGAATGCAATAATGACTCTTCTTACCAGAAAACAACTCTTGCTCTTAGGACCAAAAACTGCATGTGACACAACTCCATTTAGGACTGGGAAACAAACGCGAGCTCACCTTACAAGAAACACACTGTGCTTTAGAGATAAGAGCACTCTTCTACTCTACTGTGGTTTTTATAGGGCCTGAACAGTGAGCTTGCTCAGAACATAAGAACTGTGCTTCCTACACACGGGCCATATCTAGTTCAACTCTGCTTAGGAAACTGACAAGAACAGTAACTCCTCTTCAGTCCGATACACTGTACTTGCTGGGAACAGACGCGAGTGCTATTTGCACTGTGTATGGCAATGGGAGAAATAGTGACTTTCCTTTCCAGAAAACAACTCTTGCTCATAGGAACAGAAACTACATGGGATTCAACTCCATTTAGGACTTGGAAACAAACGCTAGCTCGCCTTACAAGAAACACACTCTGCTTTTGAGAAAAGAGCACTCTTCTTCTCTACTGTGTTTCCTATAGGGTCTGAACAGTGAGCTTGCTCAGAACAAAAGAACGGTGCTTCCTACACACACGGCCATATCTAGTTCAATTCTGCTTAGGAACCTGACAAGAACAGTAGATCCTCTTCAGTCCAATACACTGTACATGCTGGGAACAGACGCCAGTGCTATTTGCCCTGTGTATGACAATGGGAGCACAATAGTGACTCTTCTTACTAGAAAACAGCTCTTCCTCATATGACCAGAAATTGCATGTGATTCAACTCCATTTAGGACTGGGAATCAAATGCTAGCTCGTTTTACAAGAAACACACTCTGCTTTTGAGAAAAGGGCACGCTTCTACTCTACTGTGTTTCCTATGGGATCCGAACAGTGAGCTTGCTCAGAACAAAAGAACTGTCCTTCCTACACACACGGGCCATATCTAGTTCAATTCTGCTAGGAAACTGACAAGAACAGTAGATCCTCTTCAGTCCAATACACTGTACTTTCTGGGAACAGACGCGAGTGCTATTTGCACTGTGTATGGCAATGGGAGCACAATAGTGACTCTTCTTACCAGAAAACAACACTTGCTCCTAGGACCAGAAACTGCATGTGATTCAACTCCATTTAGGACTGGGAAACAAACGCTAGCTCGCCTTACAAGAAACACACTCTGCTTTTGAGAAAAGACCACTCTTCTACTCTACTGTGTTTCCTAAAGGGCCAGAACAGTGAGGTTGCTCAGAACAAAAGAACTGTGCTTCCTACAGACACGGGCCATATCTAATTCAACTCTGCTTAGGAAACTGACAAGAACAGTAGCTCCTATTCAGTCCAATACACTGTACTTGCTGGGAACAGACGAGAGTGCTATTTGCACTGTGTATGGCAATGGGAGCGCAATAGTGACTCTTCTTACCAGAAAACACCTCTTGCTCGTAGGAACAGAAACTTCATGTGAATCAACTCCATTTAGGACTGGGAATCAAACGCTAGCTCGCCTTACAAGAAACACACTCTGCTTTTGAGAAAAGAGCACTCTTCTACTCTACTGTGCTTCCTATGGTATCCGAACAGTGAGCTTGCTCAGAACAAAAGAACTGTGCTTCCTACACACATGGCCATATCTAGTTCAGTTCTGCTTAGAAAACTGACAGGAACAGTAGATCCTCTTCATTCCAATACACTGTACTTGCTGGGAACCAACGCCAGTGCAATTTGCCCTTTGTATGAAAATGGGAGCGCAATAGTTACTCTTCTTACCAGAAAACAACTCTTGCTCATAGGACCAGAAACTGCATGTGACTCAACTCCATTTTGGACTGGGCAACAAACGCTAGCTCGCCTTACAAGAAACACGCTCTGCTTTTGAGAAAATTGAACTCTTCTACTCTACTGTGTTTCCTATGGGATGTGAACAGTGAGCTTGCTCAGAACAAAAGAACTGTGCTTCCTACACACACGGGCCATATCTAGTTCAACTCTGCTTAAGAAACTGACAAGAACAGTAGCTCTTCTTCAGTCCAATACACTGTACTTGCTGGGAACAGACGCGAGTGCTAATTGAACTGTATATGGCAATGGGAGCGCAATAGTGACTCTTCTTATCAGAAAACAACTCTTGCTCGTAGGACCAGAAACTGCATGTGATTCAAATCCATTTAGTACTGGGAATCAAACGCTAGCTCGTTTTACAAGAAACACACTCTGCTTTTGAGAAAAGAGCACTCTTCTACTCTACTGTGTTTCCTATGGGGTCCGAACAATGAGCTTGCTCAGAACAAAAGAACTGTGCTTCCTACACACACGGGCCATATCCAGTTCAATTCTTCTAGGAAACTGACAAGAACAGTAGATCCTCTTCAGTCCAATACACTGTACTTTCTGGGAACAGACGCGAGTGCTATTTGCACTGTGTATGGCAAAGGGAGCGCAATAGTGACTCTTCTTACCAGAAAACAACACTTGCTCCTAGGACCAGAAACTGCATGTGATTCAACTCCATTTAGGACTGGGAAACAAACGCTAGCTCGCCTTACAAGAAACACACTCTGCTTTTGAGAAAAGACCACTCTTCTACTCTACTGTGTTTCCTAAAGGGCCAGAACAGTGAGGTTGCTCAGAACAAAAGAACTGTGCTTCCTACAGACACGGGCCATATCTAGTTCAACTCTGCTTAGGAAACTGACAAGAACAGTAGCTCCTATTCAGTCCAATACACTGTACTTGCTGGGAACAGACGAGAGTGCTATTTGCACTGTATATGGCAATGGGAGCGCAATAGTGACTCTTCTTACCAGAAAACACCTCTTGCTCGTAGGACCAGAAACTGCATGTGATTCAACTCCATTTAGGACTGGGAATCAAACGCTAGCTAGCCTTACAAGAAACACACTCTGCTTTTGAAAAAAGAGCACTCTTCTACTCTACTGTGTTTCCTATGGGGTCCGAACAGTGAGGTTGCTCAGAAGAAAAGAACTGTGCTTCCTACACACAGGGGCCATATCTAGTTCAACACTGCTTAGGAAACTGACAAGAACAGTAGCTCCTCTTCAGTCCAATACACTGTACTTGCTGGGAACAGACGCGAGTGCTCTTTGCACTGGGTATGGCAATGGGAGCGCAATAGTGACTCTTCTTACCAGAAAACAACTCTTGCTCGTAGGACCAGAAACTGCATGTGATTCAACACCATTTAGGACTGGGAAACAAACGCTAGCTCGCCTTACAAGAAACACACTCTGCTTTTGAGAAGAGGGCACTCTTCTACTCTAGTGTGTTTCCTATGGGGTCCGAACAGTGAGGTTGCTCAGAACAAAGAACTGTGCTTCCTACACACAGGGGCCATATCTAGTTCAACCCTGCTTAGGAAACTGACAAGAACAGTAGCTCCTCTTCAGTCCAATACACTGTACTTGCTGGAAACAGACGCGAGTGATATTTGTACTGTGTATGGCAATGGGAGCGCAATAGTGACTCTTCTTACCAGAAAACAACTCTTGCTCGTAGGACCAGAAACTGCATGTGATTCAACACCATTTAGGACTGGGAATCAAACGCTAGCTCGTTTTACAAGAAACACACTCTGCTTTTGAGAAAAGAGCACTCTTCTACTCTACTGTGTTTCCTATGGGGTCCGAACAATGAGCTTGCTCAGAACAAAAGAACTGTGCTTCCTACACACACGGGCCATATCCAGTTCAATTCTTCTAGGAAACTGACAAGAACAGTACATCCTCTTCAGTCCAATACACTGTACTTTCTGGGAACAGACGCGAGTGCTATTTGCACTGTGTATGGCAAAGGGAGCGCAATAGTGACTCTTCTTACCAGAAAACAACACTTGCTCCTAGGACCAGAAACTGCATGTGATTCAACTCCATTTAGGACTGGGAAACAAACGCTAGCTCGCCTTACAAGAAACACACTCTGCTTTTGAGAAAAGACCACTCTTCTACTCTACTGTGTTTCCTAAAGGGCCAGAACAGTGAGGTTGCTCAGAACAAAAGAACTGTGCTTCCTACAGACACGGGCCATATCTAGTTCAACTCTGCTTAGGAAACTGACAAGAACAGTAGCTCCTATTCAGTCCAATACACTGTACTTGCTGGGAACAGACGAGAGTGCTATTTGCACTGTAAATGGCAATGGGAGCGCAATAGTGACTCTTCTTACCAGAAAACACCTCTTGCTCGTAGGACCAGAAACTGCATGTGATTCAACTCCATTTAGGACTGGGAATCAAACGCTAGCTAGCCTTACAAGAAACACACTCTGCTTTTGAGAAAAGAGCACTCTTCTACTCTACTGTGTTTCCTATGGGATCCGAACAGTGAGGTTGCTCAGAAGAAAAGAACTGTGCTTCCTACACACAGGGGCCATATCTAGTTCAACACTGCTTAGGAAACTGACAAGAACAGTAGCTCCTCTTCAGTCCAATACACTGTACTTGCTGGGAACAGACGCGAGTGCTCTTTGCACTGGGTATGGCAATGGGAGCGCAATAGTGACTCTTCTTACCAGAAAACAACTCTTGCTCGTAGGACCAGAAACTGCATGTGATTCAACACCATTTAGGACTGGGAAACAAACGCTAGCTCGCCTTACAAGAAACACACTCTGCTTTTGAGAAGAGGGCACTCTTCTACTCTAGTGTGTTTCCTATGGGGTCCGAACAGTGAGGTTGCTAGGAACAAAGAACTGTGCTTCCTACACACAGGGGCCATATCTAGTTCAACCCTGCTTAGGAAACTGACAAGAACAGTAGCTCCTCTTCAGTCCAATACACTGTACTTGCTGGAAACAGACGCGAGTGATATTTGTACTGTGTATGGCAATGGGAGCGCAATAGTGACTCTTCTTACCAGAAAACAACTCTTGCTCGTAGGACCAGAAACTGCATGTGATTCAACACCATTTAGGACTGGGAAACAAACGCTAGCTCGCCTTACAAGAAACACATTCTGCTTTTGAGAAGAGGGCACTCTTCTACTCTTGTGTGTTTCCTATGGGATCCGAACAGTGAGCTTGCTCAGAACAAAGAACTGTGCTTCCTACACACACGGGCCATATCCAGTTCAATTCTTCTAGGAAACTGACAAGAACAGTAGATCCTCTTCAGTCCAATACACTGTACTTGCTGGGAACAGACGCCAGTGCTACTTGCTGTGTGTATGACAATGGGAGCGCAATAGTGACTCTTCTTACCAGAAAACAACTCTTGTTTGTAGGACCAGAAACTGCATGTGATTCAACTCCATTTAGGACTGGGAAACAAACGCTAGCTCGCCTTACAAGAAACACACTCTGCTTTTGAGAAAAGGGCACTCTTCTACTCTACTGTGTTTCCTATGGGATCCGAACAGTGAGCTTGCTCAAAACAAAAGAACTGTCCTTCCTACACACACGGGCCATATCTAGTTCAATTCTGCTAGGAAACTGACAAGAACAGTAGATCCTCTTCAGTCCAATACACTGTACTTGCTGGGAACAGATGCCAGTGCTACTTGCTGTGTGTATGACAATGGGAGCGCAATAGTGACTCTTCTTACCAGAAAACAACTCTTGTTTGTAGGACCAGAAACTGCATGTGATTCAACTCCATTTAGGACTGGGAAACAAACGCTAGCTCGCCTTACAAGAAACACACTCTGCTTTTGAGAAAATAGCACTCTTCTACTCTACTGTGTTTCCTAAGGAGTCCAAACAGTGAGCTTGCTCAGAACAAAAGAACTGTGCTTCCTACACACACGGGCCATATCTAGTTCAACTCTGCTTAAGAAACTGACAAGAACAGTAGCTCTTCTTCAGTCCAATACACTGTACTTGCTGGGAACAGACGCGAGTGCTATTTGCACTGTGTATGGCAATGGGAGCGCAATAGTGACTCTTCTTATCAGAAAACAACTCTTGCTCGTAGGACCAGAAACTGCATGTGATTCAAATCCATTTAGGACTGGGAATCAAATGCTAGCTCGTTTTACAAGAAACACACTCTGCTTTTGAGAAAAGAGCACTCTTCTACTCTACTGTGTTTCCTATGGGGTCCGAACAGTGAGCTTGCTCAGAACAAAAGAACTGTGCTTCCTACACACACGGGCCATATCCAGTTCAATTCTTCTAGGAAACTGACAAGAACAGTAGATCCTCTTCAGTCCAATACACTGTACTTTCTGGGAACAGACACGAGTGCTATTTGCACTGTGTATGGCAATGGGAGCGCAATAGTGACTCTTCTTACCAGAAAACAACACTTGCTCCTAGGACCAGAAACTGCATGTGATTCAACTCCATTTAGGACTGGGAAACAAACGCTAGCTCGCCTTACAAGAAACACACTCTGCTTTTGAGAAAAGACCACTCTTCTACTCTACTGTGTTTCCTAAAGGGCCAGAACAGTGAGGTTGCTCAGAACAAAAGAACTGTGCTTCCTACAGACACGGGCCATATCTAATTCAACTCTGCTTAGGAAACTGACAAGAACAGTAGCTCCTATTCAGTCCAATACACTGTACTTGCTGGGAACAGACGAGAGTGCTATTTGCACTGTGTATGGCAATGGGAGCGCAATAGTGACTCTTCTTACCAGAAAACACCTCTTGCTCGTAGGAACAGAAACTGCATGTGAATCAACTCCATTTAGGACTGGGAATCAAACGCTAGCTCGCCTTACAAGAAACACACTCTGTTTTTGAGAAAAGAGCACTCTTCTACTCTACTGTGCTTCCTATGGTATCCGAACAGTGAGCTTGCTCAGAACAAAAGAACTGTGCTTCCTACACACATGGCCATATCTAGTTCAATTCTGCTTAGGAAACTGACGGGAACAGTAGATCCTCTTCATTCCAATACACTGTACTTGCTGGGAACCAACGCCAGTGCAATTTGCCCTTTGTATGAAAATGGGAGCGCAATAGTTACTCTTCTTACCAGAAAACAACTCTTGCTCATAGGACCAGAAACTGCATGTGACTCAACTCCATTTTGGACTGGGCAACAAACGCTAGCTTGCCTTACAAGAAACACGCTCTGCTTTTGAGAAAATTGAACTCTTCTACTCTACTGTGTTTCCTATGGGATGTGAACAGTGAGCTTGCTCAGAACAAAAGAACTGTGCTTCCTACACACACGGGCCATATCTAGTTCAACTCTGCTTAAGAAACTGACAAGAACAGTAGCTCTTCTTCAGTCCAATACACTGTACTTGCTGGGAACAGACGCGAGTGCTATTTGAACTGTGTATGGCAATGGGAGCGCAATAGTGACTCTTCTTATCAGAAAACAACTCTTGCTCGTAGGACCAGAAACTGCATGTGATTCAAATCCATTTAGGACTGGGAATCAAAAGCTAGCACGTTTTACAAGAAACACACTCTGCTTTTGAGAAAAGAGCACTCTTCTACTCTACTGTGTTTCCTATGGGGTCCGAACAATGAGCTTGCTCAGAACAAAAGAACTGTGCTTCCTACACACACGGGCCATATCCAGTTCAATTCTTCTAGGAAACTGACAAGAACAGTAGATCCTCTTCAGTCCAATACACTGTACTTTCTGGGAACAGACGCGAGTGCTATTTGCACTGTGTATGGCAAAGGGAGCGCAATAGTGACTCTTCTTACCAGAAAACAACACTTGCTCCTAGGACCAGAAACTGCATGTGATTCAACTCCATTTAGGACTGGGAAACAAACGCTAGCTCGCCTTACAAGAAACACACTCTGCTTTTGAGAAAAGACCACTCTTCTACTCTACTGTGTTTCCTATGGGGTCCGAACAATGAGCTTGCTCAGAACAAAAGAACTGTGCTTCCTACACACACGGGCCATATCCAGTTCAATTCTTCTAGGAAACTGACAAGAACAGTAGATCCTCTTCAGTCCAATACACTGTACTTGCTGGGAACAGACGCCAGTGCTACTTGCTGTGTGTATGACAATGGGAGCACAATAGTGACTCTTCTTACCAGAAAACAACTCTTGCTCATAGGACCAGAAACTGCATGTGATTCAACTCCATTTAGGACTGGGAAACAAACGCTAGCTCGCCTTACAAGAAACACACTCTGCTTTTGAGAAAAGGGCACTCTTCTACTCTACTGTGTTTCCTATGGGATCCGAACAGTGAGCTTGCTCAGAACAAAAGAACTGTCCTTCCTACACACACGGGCCATATCTAGTTCAATTCTGCTAGGAAACTGACAAGAACAGTAGATCCTCTTCAGTCCAATACACTGTACTTGCTGGGAACAGACGCCAGTGCTACTTGCTGTGTGTATGACAATGGGAGCGCAATAGTGACTCTTCCTACCAGAAAACAACTCTTGTTTGTAGGACCAGAAACTGCATGTGATTCAACTCCATTTAGGACTGGGAAACAAACGCTAGCTCGCCTTACAAGAAACACACTCTGCTTTTGAGAAAATAGCACTCTTCTACTCTACTGTGTTTCCTAAGGAGTCCAAACAGTGAGCTTGCTCAGAACAAAAGAACTGTGCTTCCTACACACACGGGCCATATCTAGTTCAACTCTGCTTAAGAAACTGACAAGAACAGTAGCTCTTCTTCAGTCCAATACACTGTACTTGCTGGGAACAGACGCGAGTGCTATTTGAACTGTGTATGGCAATGGGAGCGCAATAGTGACTCTTCTTATCAGAAAACAACTCTTGCTCGTAGGACCAGAAACTGCATGTGATTCAAATCCATTTAGGACTGGGAATCAAATGCTAGCTCGTTTTACAAGAAACACACTCTGCTTTTGAGAAAAGAGCACTCTTCTACTCTACTGTGTTTCCTATGGGGTCCGAACAGTGAGCTTGCTCAGAACAAAAGAACTGTGCTTCCTACACACACGGGCCATATCCAGTTCAATTCTTCTAGGAAACTGACAAGAACAGTAGATCCTCTTCAGTCCAATACACTGTACTTTCTGGGAACAGACGCGAGTGCTATTTGCACTGTGTATGGCAATGGGAGCGCAATAGTGACTCCTCTTACCAGAAAACAACACTTGCTCCTAGGACCAGAAAGTGCATGTGATTCAACTCCATTTAGGACTGGGAAACAAACGCTAGCTCGCCTTACAAGAAACACACTCTGCTTTTGAGAAAAGACCACTCTTCTACTCTACTGTGTTTCCTAAAGGGCCAGAACAGTGAGGTTGCTCAGAACAAAAGAACTGTGCTTCCTACAGACACGGGCCATATCTAGTTCAACTCTGCTTAGGAAACTGACAAGAACAGTAGCTCCTATTCAGTCCAATACACTGTACTTGCTGGGAACAGACGAGAGTGCTATTTGCTCTGTATATGGCAATGGGAGCGCAATAGTGACTCTTCTTACCAGAAAACACCTCTTGCTCGTAGGACCAGAAACTGCACGTGATTCAACTCCATTTAGGACTGGGAATCAAACGCTAGCTCGCCTTACAAGAAACACACTCTGCTTTTGAGAAAAGAGCACTCTTCTACTCTACTGTGTTTCCTATGGGGTCCGAACAGTGAGGTTGCTCAGAAGAAAAGAACTGTGCTTCCTACACACAGGGGCCATATCTAGTTCAACACTGCTTAGGAAACTGACAAGAACAGTAGCTCCTCTTCAGTCCAATACACTGTACTTGCTGGGAACAGACGCGAGTGCTCTTTGCACTGGGTATGGCAATGGGAGCGCAATAGTGACTCTTCTTACCAGAAAACAACTCTTGCTCGTAGGACCAGAAACTGCATGTGATTCAACACCATTTTGGACTGGGAAACAAACGCTAGCTCGCCTTACAAGAAACACACTCTGCTTTTGAGAAGAGGGCACTCTTCTACTCTAGTGTGTTTCCTATGGGGTCCGAACAGTGAGGTTGCTAGGAACAAAGAACTGTGCTTCCTACACACAGGGGCCATATCTAGTTCAACCCTGCTTAGGAAACTGACAAGAACAGTAGCTCCTCTTCAGTCCAATACACTGTACTTGCTGGAAACAGACGCGAGTGATATTTGTACTGTGTATGGCAATGGGAGCGCAATAGTGACTCTTCTTACCAGAAAACAACTCTTGCTCGTAGGACCAGAAACTGCATGTGATTCAACACCATTTAGGACTGGGAAACAAACGCTAGCTCGCCTTACAAGAAACACATTCTGCTTTTGAGAAGAGGGCACTCTTCTACTCTTGTGTGTTTCCTATGGGATCCGAACAGTGAGCTTGCTCAGAACAAAGAACTGTGCTTCCTACACACACGGGCCATATGCAGTTCAATTCTTCTAGGAAACTGACAAGAACAGTAGATCCTCTTCAGTCCAATACACTGTACTTGCTGGGAACAGACGCCAGTGCTATTTGCACTGTGTATGGCAATGGGAGCGCAATAGTGACTCTTCTTACCAGAAAACAACACTTGCTCCTAGGACCAGAAACTGCATGTGATTCAACTCCATTTAGGACTGGGAAACAAACGCTAGCTCGCCTTACAAGAAACACACTCTGCTTTTGAGAAAAGACCACTCTTCTACTCTACTGTGTTTCCTAAAGGGCCAGAACAGTGAGGTTGCTCAGAACAAAAGAACTGTGCTTCCTACAGACACGGGCCATATCTAATTCAACTCTGCTTAGGAAACTGACAAGAACAGTAGCTCCTATTCAGTCCAATACACTGTACTTGCTGGGAACAGACGAGAGTGCTATTTGCACTGTGTATGGCAATGGGAGCGCAATAGTGACTCTTCTTACCAGAAAACACCTCTTGCTCGTAGGACCAGAAACTGCATGTGATTCAACTCCATTTAGGACTGGGAATCAAACGCTAGCTTGCCTTACAAGAAACACACTCTGCTTTTGAGAAAAGAGCACTCCTCTACTCTACTGTGCTTCCTATGGTATCCGAACAGTGAGCTTGCTCAGAACAAAAGAACTGTGCTTCCTACATACATGGCCATATCTAGTTCAATTCTGCTTAGGAAACTGACGGGAACAGTAGATCCTCTTCACTCCAATACACTGTACTTGCTGGGAACCAACGCCAGTGCTATTTGCCCTTTGTATGAATATGGGAGCGCAATAGTTACTCTTCTTACCAGAAAACAACTCTTGCTCATAGGACCAGAAACTGCATGTGAATCAACTCCATTTAGGACTGGGAAACAAACGCTAGCTCGCCTTACAAGAAACACACTCTGCTTTTGAGAAAAGGGCACTCTTCTACTCTACTGTGTTTCCTATGGGATCCGAACAGTGAGCTTGCTCAGAAAAAAAGAACTATGCTTCCTACACACAGGGGCCATATCTAGTTCAACTCTGCTTAGGAAACTGACAAGAACAGTAGCTCCTCTTCAGTCCAATACACTGTACTTGCTGGGAACAGTCGCGAGTGCTATTTGCACCGTGTATGGCATAGGGAGCATAATAGTGACTTTCCTTACCAGAAAACAACTCTTGCTCATAGGACCAGAAACTGCATGGGATTCAACTCCATTTAGGACTGGGAAACAAACGCTAGCTCGCCTTACAGAATACACACTCTGCCTTTGAGGAAAGAGCACTCTTCTACTCTACTGTGTTTCCTATGGGGTCCGAACAGTGAGGTTGCTCAGAAGAAAAGAACTGTGCTTCCTACACACAGGGGCCATATCTAGTTCAACCCTGCTTAGGAAACTGACAAGAACAGTAGCTCCTCTTCAGTCCAATACACTGTACTTGCTGGGAACAGACGCGAGTGATATTTGCACTGTGTATGGCAATGGGAGCGCAATAGTGACTCTTCTTACCAGAAAACAACTCTTGCTCGTAGGACCAGAAACTGCATGTGATTCAACACCATTTAGGACTGGGAAACAAACGCTAGCTCGCCTTACAAGAAACACACTCTGCTTTTGAGAAGAGGGCACTCTTCTACTCTAGTGTGTTTCCTATGGGATCCGAACAGTGAGCTTGCTCAGAACAAAGAACTGTCCTTCCTACACACAGGGGCCATATCTAGTTCAACCCTGCTTAGGAAACTGACAAGAACAGTAGCTCCTCTTCAGTCCAATACACTGTACTTTCTGGGAACAGACGCGAGTGCTATTTGCACTGTGTATGGCAATGGGAGCGCAATAGTGACTCTTCTTACCAGAAAACAACTCTTGCTCGTAGGACCAGAAACTGCATGTGATTCAACACCATTTAGGACTGGGAAACAAACGCTAGCTCGCCTTACAAGAAACACACTCTGCTTTTGAGAAGAGGGCACTCTTCTACTCTACTGTGTTTCCTATGGGATCCGAACAGTGAGCTTGCTCAGAACAAAGAACTGTGCTTCCTACACACAGGGGCCATATCTAGTTCAACTCTGCTTAGGAAACTGACAAGAGCAGTAGCTCCTCTTCAGTCCAATACACTGTACTTGTTGGGAACAGTCGCGAGTGCTATTTGCACTGTGTATGGCAAAGGGAGCACAATAGTGACTTTCCTTACCAGAAAACAACTCTTGTTTGTAGGACAAGAAACTGCATGGGATTCAAATCCATTTAGGACTGGGAAACAAACGCTAGCTTGCCTTACAAGAAACACACTCTGCTTTTGAGAAAAGAGCACTCTTCTACTCTACTGTGTTTCCTATGGGGTCCAAGCAGTGAGGTTGCTCAGAAGAAAAGAACTGTGCTTCCTACACACAGGGGCCATATCTAGTTCAACCCTGCTTAGGAAACTGACAAGAACAGTAGCTCCTCTTCAGTCCAATACACTGTACTTGCTGGGAACAGACGCGAGTGATATTTGCACTGTGTATGGCAATGGGAACGCAATAGTGACTCTTCTTACCAGAAGACAACTCTTGCTCGTAGGACCAGAAACTGCATGTGATTCAACTCCATTTAGGACTGGGAAACAAACGCTAGCTCGCCTTACAAGAAACACACTCTGCTTTTGAGAAAAGGGCACTTTTCTACTCTACTGTGTTTCCTCTGGGGTTAGAACAGTGAGCTTGCTCAGAACAAAAGAACTGTCCTTCCTACACACACGGGCCATATCTAGTTCAACTCTGCTTAGGAAACTGACAAGAACAGTAGATCCTATTCAGTCCAATACACTGTACTTGCTGGGAACAGACGAGAGTGCTATTTGCACTGTGTATGGCAATGGGAGCGCAATAGTGACTCTTCTTACCAGAAAACAACTCTTGCTCGTAGAACCTGAAACTGCATGCGATTCAACACCATTTAGGACTGGGCAACAAACGCTAGCTCGCCTTACAAGAAACACACTCTGCTTTTGAGAAAAGGGCACTCTTCTACTCTACTGTGTTTCCTATGGGATCCGAACAGTGAGCATGCTCAGAACAAAAGAACTGTCCTTCCTACACACACGGGCCATATCTAGTTCAATTCTGCTAGGAAACTGACAAGAACAGTAGATCCTCTTCAGTCCAATACACTGTACTTGCTGGGAACAGACGCCAGTGCTACTTGCTGTGTGTATGACAATGGGAGCGCAATAGTGACTCTTCTTACCAGAAAACAACTCTTGTTTGTAGGACCAGAAACTGCATGTGATTCAACTCCATTTAGGACTGGGAATCAAACGCTAGCTCGCCTTACAAGAAACACACTCTACTTTTGAGAAAAGAGCACTCTTCTACTCTACTGTGTTTCTTAAGGAGTCCGAACAGTGAGCTTGCTCAGAACAAAAGAACTGTGCTTCCTACACACACGGGCCATATCCAGTTCAATTATTCTAGGAAACTGACAAGAACAGTAGATCCTCTTCAGTCCAATACACTGTACTTTCTGGGAACAGATGCGATTGCTATTTGCACTGTGTATGGCAATGGGAACGCAATAGTGACTCTTCTTACCAGAAAACAACACTTGCTCCTAGGACCAGAAACTGTATGTGATTCAACTCCATTTAGGAATGGGAAAAAAACACTAGCTCGCCTTACAAGAAACACACTCTGCTTTTGAGAAAAGAGCACTCTTCTACTCTACTGTGTTTCCTATGGGGTCCGAACAGTGAGCTTGATCAGAACAAAAGAACTGTGCTTCTTACACACACGGGCCATATCCAGTTCAATTTTTCTAGGAAACTGACAAGAACAGTAGATCCTCTTCAGTCCAATACACTGTACTTTCTAGGAACAGACGCGAGTGCTATTTGCACTGTGTATGGCAATGGGAGAGCAATAATGACTCTTCTTACCAGAAAACAACACTTGCTCCTAGGACCAGAAATTGCATGGGATTCAACTCCATTTAGGTCTGGGAAACAAACGCTAGCTCGCCTTACAAGAAACACACTCTGCTTTTGAGAAAAGAGCACTCTTCTACTCTACTGTGCTTCCTATGGTATCCGAACAGTGAGCTTGCTCAGAACAAAAGAACTGTGCTTCCTACACACATGGCCATATCTAGTTCAATTCTGCTTAGGAAACTGACAGGAACAGTAGATCCTCTTCACTCCAATACACTGTACTTGCTGGGAACCGACACCAGTGCTATTTGCCCTGTGTATGAAAATGGGAGCGCAACAGTGACTCTTCTTACCAGAAAACAACTCTTGCTCATAGGACCAGAAACTGCATGTGACTCAACTCCATTTAGAACTGGGAAACAAACGCTAGCTCGCCTTACAAGAAACACACTCTGCTTTTGAGAAAAGGGCACTCTTCTCCTCTACTGTGTTTCCTATGGGATCCGAACAGTGAGCTTGCTCAGAAAAAAAGAACTATGCTTCCTACACACAGGGGCCATATCTAGTTCAACTCTGCTTAGGAAACTGACAAGAACAGTAGCTCCTATTCAGTCCAATACACTGTACTTGCTGGGAACAGTCGCGAGTGCTATTTGCACTGTGTATGGCAAAGGGAGCACACTAGTGACTTTCCTTACCAGAAAACAACTCTTGCTCATAGGACCAGAAACTGCATGGGATTCAACTCCATTTAGGACTGGGAAACAAACGCTAGCTCGCCTTACAAGAAACACACTCTGCCTTTGAGGAAAGAGCACTCTTCTACTCTACTGTGTTTCCTATGGGGTCCGAACAGTGAGGTTGCTCAGAACAAAAGAACTGTGCTTCCTACACACAGGGGCCATATCTAGTTCAACCCTGCTTAGGAAACTGACAAGAACAGTAGCTCCTCTTCAGTCCAATACACTGTACTTGCTGGGAACAGACATGAGTGATATTTGCACTGTGTATGGCAATGGGAGCGCAATAGTGACTCTTCTTACCAGAAAACAACTCTTGCTCGTAGGACCAGAAACTGCATGTGATTCAACACCATTTAGGACTGGGAAACAAACGCTAGCTCGCCTTACAAGAAACACACTCTGCTTTTGAGAAAAGGGCACTCTTCTACTCTACTGTGTTTCCTATGGGATCCGAACAGTGAGCTTGCTCAGAAAAAAAGAACTGTCCTTCCTACACACACGGGCCATATCTAGTTCAACTCTGCTTAGGAAACTGACAAGAACAGTAGCTCCTCTTCAGACCAATACACTGTACTTGCTGGGAACAGATGTGAGTGCTATTTGCACTGTGTATGGCAATGGGAGCACAATAGTGACTCTTCTTACCAGAAAACAACTCTTGCTCATAGGACCAGAAACTGCATGTTACTCAACTCCATTTAGGACTGGGAAACAAACACTAGCTCGCCTTACAAGAAACACACTCTGCTTTTGAGAAAAGAGCACTCTTCTACTCTACTGTGTTTCCTGTGGGGTTAGAACAGTGAGCTTGCTCAGAACAAAAGAACTGTGCTTCCTACACACATGGGCGATATCTAGTTCAACTCTGCTTAGGAAACTGACAAGAACAGTAGCTCCTCTTCAGTCCAATACACTGTACTTGCTGGGAACATATGCGAGTTCTATTTGCACTGTGTATGGCAATGGGAGCGCAATAGTGACTCTTCTTACCAGAAAACAACTCTTGCTCGTAGAACCAGAAACTGCATGTGATTCAACTCCATTTAGGACTGGGAAACAAACGCTAGCTCACCTTACAAGAAACACACTCTGCTTTTGAGAAAAGGGCACTTTTCTACTCTACTGTGTTTCCTATGGGATCCGAACAGTGAGCTTGCTCAGAACAAAAGAACTGTCCTTCCTACACACACGGGCCATATCTAGTTCAACTCTGCTTAGGAAACTGACAAGAACAGTAGATCCTATTCAGTCCAAAACACTGTACTTGCTGGGAACAGACGAGAGTGCTATTTGCACTGTGTATGGCAATGGGAGCGCAATAGTGACTCTTCTTACCAGAAAACACCTCTTGCTCGTAGGACCAGAAACTGCATGTGATTCAACTCCATTTAGGACTGGGAAACAAACGCTAGCTCGCCTTACAAGAAACACACTCTGCTTTTGAGAAAAGAGCACTCTTCTACTCTACTGTGCTTCCTATGGTATCCGAACAGTGAGCTTGCTCAGAACAAAAGAACTGTGCTTCCTACACACATGGCCATATCTAGTTCAATTCTGCTTAGGAAACTGACAGGAACAGTAGATCCTCTTCACTCCAATACACTGTACTTGCTGGGAACCGACGCCAGTGCTATTTGCCCTGTGTATGAAAATGGGAGCGCAATAGTTACTCTTCTTACCAGAAAACAACTCTTGCTCATATGACCAGAAACTGCATGTGACTCAACTCCATTTAGGACTGGGAAACAAACACTAGCTCGCCTAACAAGAAACACACTCTGCTTTTGAGAAAAGGGCACTCTTCTACTCTACTGTGTTTCCTATGGTATCCGAACATTGAGCTTGCTCAGAAAAAAAGAACTATGCTTCCTACACACAGGGGCCATATCTAGTTCAACTCTGCTTAGGAAACTGACAAGCACAGTAGCTCCTCTTCAGTCCAATACACTGTACTTGCTGGGAACAGTCGCGAGTGCTATTTGCACTGTGTATGGCAAAAGGAGCACAATAGTGACTTTCCTTACCAGAAAACAACTCTTGCTCATAGGACCAGAGACTGCATGGGATTCAACTCCATTTAGGACTGGGAAACAAATGCTAGCTCGCCTTACAAGAAACACACTCTGCCTTTGAGGAAAGAGCACTCTTCTACTCTACTGTGTTTCCTGTGGGGTTAGAACAGTGAGCTTCCTCAGAACAAAAGAACTGTGCTTCCTACACACACGGGCGATATCTAGTTCAACTCTGCTTAGGAAACTGACAAAACAGTAGCTCCTCTTCAGTCCAATACACTGTACTTGCTGGGAACATATGCGAGTTCTATTTGCACTGTGTATGGCAATGGGAGCGCAATAGTGACTCTTCTTACCAGAAAACAACTCTTGCTCGTAGAACCAGAAACTGCATGTGATTCAACTCCATTTAGGACTGGGAAACAAACGCTAGCTCGCCTTACAAGAAACACACTCTGCTTTTGAGAAAAGGGCACTTTTCTACTCTACTGTGTTTCCTATGGGATCCGAACAGTGAGCTTGCTCAGAACAAAAGAACTGTCCTTCCTGCACACACGGGCCATATAAGTTCAACTCTGCTTAGGAAACTGACAAGAACAGTAGATCCTATTCAGTCCAATACACTGTACTTGCTGGGAACAGTCGCGAGTGCTATTTGCACTGTGTATGGCAAAGGGAGCACACTAGTGACTTTCCTTACCAGAAAACAACTCTTGCTCATAGGACCAGAAACTGCATGGGATTCAACTCCATTTAGGACTGGGAAACAAACGCTAGCGCGCCTTACAAGAAACACACTCTGCCTTTGAGGAAAGAGCACTCTTCTACTCTACTGTGTTTCCTATGGGGTCCGAACAGTGAGGTTGCTCAGAACAAAAGAACTGTGCTTCCTACACACAGGGGCCATATCTAGTTCATCCCTGCTTAGGAAACTGACAAGAACAGTAGCTCCTCTTCAGTCCAATACACTGTACTTGCCGGGAACAGACGTGAGTGATATTTGCACTGTGTATGGCAGTGGGAGCACAATAGTGACTCTTCTTACCAGAAAACAATTCTTGCTCATAGGACCAGAAATTGCATGTGACTCAATACCATTTAAGACTGGGAAACAAACGCTAGCTCGCCTTACAAGAAACACACTCTGCTTTTGAGAAAAGGGCAGTCTTCTGCTCTACTGTGGTTCCTATGGGATCTGAACAGTGAGCTTGCTCAGAAAAAAAGAACTGTGCTTCCTACACTCATGGGCCATATCTAGTTCAGTTCTGCTTAGGAAACTGACAGGAACAGTAGATCCTCTTCACTCCAATACACTGTACTTGCTGGGAACCGACGCCATTGCTATTTGCCCTGTGTATGAAAATGGGAGCGCAATAGTTACTCTTCTTACCAGAAAACAACTCTTGCTCATAGGACCAGAAACTGCATGTGACTCAACTCCATTTAGGACTGGGAAACAAACACTAGCTCGCCTAACAAGAAACACACTCTGCTTTTGAGAAAAGGGCACTCTTCTACTCTACTGTGTTTCCTATGGTATCCGAACAGTGAGCTTGCTCAGAAAAAAAGAACTATGCTTCCTACACACAGGGGCCATATCTAGTTCAACTCTGCTTAGGAAACTGACAAGCACAGTAGCTCCTCTTCAGTCCAATACCCTGTACTTGCTGGGAACAGTCGCGAGTGCTATTTGCACTGTGTATGGCAAAAGGAGCACAATAGTGACTTTCCTTACCAGAAAACAACTCTTGCTCATAGGACCAGAGACTGCATGGGATTCAACTCCATTTAGGACTGGGAAACAAATGCTAGCTCGCATTACAAGAAACACACCCTGCCTTTGAGGAAAGAGCACTCTTCTACTCTACTGTGTTTCCTATGGGGTCCGAACAGTGAGGTTGCTCAGAACAAAAGAACTGTGCTTCCTACACACAGGGGCCATATCTAGTTCAACCCTGCTTAGGAAACTGACAAGAACAGTAGCTCCTCTTCAGTCCAATACACTGTACTTGCTGGGAACAGACGCGAGTGATATTTGCACTGTGTATGGCAATGGGAGCGCAATAGTGACTCTTCTTACCAGAAAACAACTCTTGCTCGTAGGACCAGAAACTGCATGTGATTCAACACCATTTAGGACTGGGAAACAAACGCTAGCTTGCCTTACAAGAAACACACTCTGCTTTTGAGAAAAGGGCACTCTTCTACTCTACTGTGTTTCCTATGGGATCCGAACAGTGAGCTTGCTCAGAACAAAAGAACTGTCCTTCCTACACACACGGGCCATATCTAGTTCAACTCTGCTTAGGAAACTGACAAGAACAGTAGCTCCTCTTCAGACCAATACACTGTACTTGCTGGGAACAGACGTGAGTGCTATTTGCACTGTGTATGGCAATGGTAGCACAATAGTGACTCTTCTTACCAGAAAACAACTCTTGCTCGTAGGACCAGAAACTGCATTACTCAACTCCATTTAGGACTGGGAAACAAAAGCTAGCTCGCCTTACAAGAAACACACTCTGCTTTTAAGAAAAGAGCACTCTTCTACTCTACTGTGTTTCCTGTGGGGTTAGAACAGTGAGCTTGCTCAGAACAAAAGAACTGTGCTTCCTACACACACGGGCGATATCTAGTTCAACTCTGCTTAGGAAACAGACAAGAACAGTAGCTCCTCTTCAGTCCAATACACTGTACTTGCTGGGAACATATGCGAGTTCTATTTGCACTGTGTATGGCAATGGGAGCGCAATAGTGACTCTTCTTACCAGAAAACAACTCTTGCTCGTAGAACCAGAAACTGCATGTGATTCAACTCCATTTAGGACTGGGAAACAAACGCTAGCTCGCCTTACAAGAAACACACTCTGCTTTTGAGAAAAGGGCACTTTTCTACTCTACTGTGTTTCCTATGGGATCCGAACAGTGAGCTTGCTCAGAACAAAAGAACTGTCCTTCCTACACACACGGGCCATATCTAGTTCAACTCTGCTTAGGAAACTGACAAGAACAGTAGATCCTATTCAGTCCAATACACTGTACTTGCTGGGAACAGACGAGAGTGCTATTTGCACTGTTTATGGCAATGGGAGCGCAATAGTGACTCTTCTTACCAGAAAATACCTCTTGCTCGTAGGACCAGAAACTGCATGTGATTCAACTCCATTTAGGACTGGGAAACAAACGCTAGCTCGCCTTACAAGAAACACATTCTGCTTTTGAGAAAAGAGCACTCTTCTACTCTACTGTGCTTCCTATTGTATCCGAACAGTGAGCTTGCTCAGAACAAAAGAACTGTGCTTCCTACACACATGGCCATATCTAGTTCAATTCTGCTTAGGAAACTGACAGGAACAGTAGATCCTCTTCACTCCAATACACTGTACTTGCTGGGAACTGACGACAGTGCTATTTGCCCTGTGTATGAAAATGGGAGCGCAATAGTTACTCTTCTTTCCAGAAAACAACTCTTGCTCATAGGACCAGAAACTGCATGTGACTCAACTCCATTTAGGACTGGGAAACAAACACTAGCTCGCCTAACAAGAAACACACTCTGCTTTTGAGAATAGGGCACTCTTCTACTCTACTGTGTTTGCTATGGTATCCGAACATTGAGCTTGCTCAGAAAAAAAGAACTATGCTTCCTACACACGGGACATATCTAGTTCAACTCTGCTTAGGAAACTGACAAGCACAGTAGCTCCTCTTCAGTCCAATACACTGTACTTGCTGGGAACATTCGCGAGTGCTATTTGCACTGTGTATGGCAAAAGGAGCACAATAGTGACTTTCCTTACCAGAAAACAACTCTTGCTCATAGGACCAGAGACTGCATGGGATTCAACTCCATTTAGGACTGGGAAACAAATGCTAGCTCGCCTTACAAGAAACACACTCTGCCTTTGAGGAAAGAGCACTCTTCTACTCTACTGTGTTTCCTGTGGGGTTAGAACAGTGAGCTTCCTCAGAACAAAAGAACTGTGCTTCCTACACACACGGGCGATATCTAGTTCAACTCTGCTTAGGAAACTGACAAAACAGTAGCTCCTCTTCAGTCCAATACACTGTACTTGCTGGGAACATATGCGAGTTCTATTTGCACTGTGTATGGCAATGGGAGCACAATAGTGACTCTTCTTACCAGAAAACAACTCTTGCTCGTAGAAGCAGAAACTGCATGGGATTCAAATCCATTTAGGACTGGGAAACAAACGCTAGCTCGCCTTACAAAAAACACACTCTGCTTTTGAGAAAAGACCACTCTTCTACTCTACTGTGTTTCCTATAGGGCCAGAACAGTGAGGTTGCTCAGAACAAAGGAACTGTGCTTCCTACACACACGGGCCATATCCAGTTCAATTCTTCTAGGAAACTGACAAGAACAGTAGATCCTCTTCAGTCCAATACACTGTACTTTCTGGGAACAGAGGCGAGTGCTATTTGCACTGTGTATGGCAATGGGAGCGCAATAATGACTCTTCTTACCAGAAAACAACACATGCTCTTAGGACCAGAAATTGCATGTGATTCAACTCCATTTAGGACTGGGAAACAAACGCTAGCTCGCCTTACAAGAAACACACTCTGCTTTTGAAAAAAGACCACTCTTCTACTCTACTGTGTTTTCTATAGGGACAGAACAGTGAGGTTGCTCAGAACAAAAGAACTGTGCTTCCTAAACACACGGGCCATATCTAGTTCAACTCTGCTTAGGAAACTGACAAGAACAGTAGCTCCTATTCAGTCCAATACACTGTACTTGCTGGGAACAGACGAGAGTGCTATTTGCATTGTGTATGGCAATGGGAGCGCAATAGTGACTCTTCTTACCAGAAAACACCTCTTGCTCGTAGGACCAGAAACTGCATGTGATTCAACTCCATTTAGGACTGGGAATCAAATGCTAGCTCGCCTTACAAGAAACACACTCTGCTTTTGAGAAAAGAACACTCTTCTACTCTACTGTGCTTCCTATGGTATCCGAACAGTGAGCTTGCTCAGAAAAAAAGAACTGTGCTTCCTACACACATGGCCATATCTAGTTCAATTCTGCTTAGGAAACTGACAGGAACAGTAGATCCTCTTCACTCCAATACAATGTACTTGCTGGGAACCGACACCAGTGCTATTTGCCCTGTGTATGAAAATGGGAGCGCAATAGTTACTCTTCTTACCAGAAAACAACTCTTGCTCATAGGACCAGAAACTGCATGTGACTCAACTCCATTTAGGACTGGGAAACAAACACTAGCTCGCCTAACAAGAAACACACTCTGCTTTTGAGAATAGGGCACTCTTCTACTCTACTGTGTTTCCTATGGTATCCGAACATTGAGCTTGCTCAGAAAAAAAGAACTATGCTTCCTACACACAGGGGACATATCTAGTTCAACTCTGCTTAGGAAACTGACAAGCACAGTAGCTCCTCTTCAGTCCAATACACTGTACTTGCTGGGAACATTCGCGTGTGCTATTTGCACTGTGTATGGCAAAAGGAGCACAATAGTGACTTTCCTTACCAGAAAACAACTCTTGCTCATAGGACCAGAGACTGCATGGGATTCAACTCCATTTAGGACTGGGAAACAAATGCTAGCTCGCCTTACAAGAAACACACTCTGCCTTTGAGGAAAGAGCACTCTTCTACTCTACTGTGTTTCCTGTGCGGTTAGAACAGTGAGCTTGCTCAGAACAAAAGAACTGTGCTTCCTACACACACGGGCGATATCTAGTTCAACTCTGCTTAGGAAACTGACAAAACAGTAGCTCCTCTTCAGTCCAATACACTGTACTTGCTGGGAACATATGCGAGTTCTATTTGCACTGTGTATGGCAATGGGAGCACAATAGTGACTCTTCTTACCAGAAAACAACTCTTGCTCGTAGAACGAGAAACTGCATGTGATTCAACTCCATTTAGGACTGAGAAACAAACGCTAGCTCGCCTTACAAGAAACACACTCTGCTTTTGAGAAAAGGGCAATCTTCTGCTCTACTGTGGTTCCTATGGGATCTGAACAGTGAGCTTGCTCAGAAAAAAAGAACTGTGCTTCCTACACTCATGGGCCATATCTAGTTCAATTCTGCTTAGGAAACTGACAGGAACAGTAGATCCTCTTCACTCCAATACACTGTACTTGCTGGGAACCGACGCCATTGCTATTTGCCCTGTGTATGAAAATGGGAGCGCAATAGTTACTCTTCTTACCAGAAAACAACTCTTGCTCATAGGACCAGAAACTGCATGTGACTCAACTCCATTTAGGACTGGGAAACAAACACTAGCTCGCCTAACAAGAAACACACTCTGCTTTTGAGAAAAGGGCACTCTTCTACTCTACGGTGTTTCCTATGGTATCCGAACAGTGAGCTTGCTCAGAAAAAAAGAACTATGCTTCCTACACACAGGGGCCATATCTAGTTCAACTCTGCTTAGGAAACTGACAAGAACAGTAGCTCCTCTTCAGTCCAATACACTGTACTTGCTGGGAACAGTCGCGAGTGCTATTTGCACTGTGTATGGCAAAAGGAGCACAATAGTGACTTTCCTTACCAGAAAACAACTCTTGCTCATAGGACCAGAGACTGCATGGGATTCAACTCCATTTAGGACTGGGAAACAAATGCTAGCTCGCATTACAAGAAACACACCCTGCCTTTGAGGAAAGAGCACTCTTCTACTCTACTGTGTTTCCTATGGGGTCCGAACAGTGAGGTTGCTCAGAACAAAAGAACTGTGCTTCCTACACACAGGGGCCATATCTAGTTCAACCCTGCTTAGGAAACTGACAAGAACAGTAGCTCCTCTTCAGTCCAATACACTGTACTTGCTGGGAACAGACGCGAGTGATATTTGCACTGTGTATGGCAATGGGAGCGCAATAGTGACTCTTCTTACCAGAAAACAACTCTTGCTCGTAGGACCAGAAACTGCATGTGATTCAACACCATTTAGGACTGGGAAACAAACGCTAGCTTGCCTTACAAGAAACACACTCTGCTTTTGAGAAAAGGGCACTCTTCTACTCTACTGTGTTTCCTATGGGATCCGAACAGTGAGCTTGCTCAGAACAAAAGAACTGTCCTTCCTACACACACGGGCCATATCTAGTTCAACTCTGCTTAGGAAACTGACAAGAACAGTAGCTCCTCTTCAGACCAATACACTGTACTTGCTGGGAACAGACGTGAGTGCTATTTGCACTGTGTATGGCAATGGTAGCACAATAGTGACTCTTCTTACCAGAAAACAACTCTTGCTCGTAGGACCAGAAACTGCATTACTCAACTCCATTTAGGACTGGGAAACAAAAGCTAGCTCGCCTTACAAGAAACACACTCTGCTTTTAAGAAAAGAGCACTCTTCTACTCTACTGTGTTTCCTGTGGGGTTAGAACAGTGAGCTTGCTCAGAACAAAAGAACTGTGCTTCCTACACACACGGGCGATATCTAGTTCAACTCTGCTTAGGAAACAGACAAGAACAGTAGCTCCTCTTCAGTCCAATACACTGTACTTGCTGGGAACATATGCGAGTTCTATTTGCACTGTGTATGGCAATGGGAGCACAATAGTGACTCTTCTTACCAGAAAACAACTCTTGCTCGTAGAACCAGAAACTGCATGTGATTCAACTCCATTTAGGACTGGGAAACAAACGCTAGCTCGCCTTACAAGAAACACACTCTGCTTTTGAGAAAAGGGCACTTTTCTACTCTACTGTGTTTCCTATGGGATCCGAACAGTGAGCTTGCTCAGAACAAAAGAACTGTCCTTCCTACACACACGGGCCATATCTAGTTCAACTCTGCTTAGGAAACTGACAAGAACAGTAGATCCTATTCAGTCCAATACACTGTACTTGCTGGGAACAGACGAGAGTGCTATTTGCACTGTTTATGGCAATGGGAGCGCAATAGTGACTCTTCTTACCAGAAAATACCTCTTGCTCGTAGGACCAGAAACTGCATGTGATTCAACTCCATTTAGGACTGGGAAACAAACGCTAGCTCGCCTTACAAGAAACACATTCTGCTTTTGAGAAAAGAGCACTCTTCTACTCTACTGTGCTTCCTATTGTATCCGAACAGTGAGCTTGCTCAGAACAAAAGAACTGTGCTTCCTACACACATGGCCATATCTAGTTCAATTCTGCTTAGGAAACTGACAGGAACAGTAGATCCTCTTCACTCCAATACACTGTACTTGCTGGGAACTGACGACAGTGCTATTTGCCCTGTGTATGAAAATGGGAGCGCAATAGTTACTCTTCTTACCAGAAAACAACTCTTGCTCATAGGACCAGAAACTGCATGTGACTCAACTCCATTTAGGACTGGGAAACAAACACTAGCTCGCCTAACAAGAAACACACTCTGCTTTTGAGAATAGGGCACTCTTCTACTCTACTGTGTTTGCTATGGTATCCGAACATTGAGCTTGCTCAGAAAAAAAGAACTATGCTTCCTACACACGGGACATATCTAGTTCAACTCTGCTTAGGAAACTGACAAGCACAGTAGCTCCTCTTCAGTCCAATACACTGTACTTGCTGGGAACATTCGCGAGTGCTATTTGCACTGTGTATGGCAAAAGGAGCACAATAGTGACTTTCCTTACCAGAAAACAACTCTTGCTCATAGGACCAGAGACTGCATGGGATTCAACTCCATTTAGGACTGGGAAACAAATGCTAGCTCGCCTTACAAGAAACACACTCTGCCTTTGAGGAAAGAGCACTCTTCTACTCTACTGTGTTTCCTGTGGGGTTAAAACAGTGAGCTTCCTCAGAACAAAAGAACTGTGCTTCCTACACACACGGGCGATATCTAGTTCAACTCTGCTTAGGAAACTGACAAAACAGTAGCTCCTCTTCAGTCCAATACACTGTACTTGCTGGGAACATATGCGAGTTCTATTTGCACTGTGTATGGCAATGGGAGCACAATAGTGACTCTTCTTACCAGAAAACAACTCTTGCTCGTAGAAGCAGAAACTGCATGGCATTCAAATCCATTTAGGACTGGGAAACAAACGCTAGCTCGCCTTACAAAAAACACACTCTGCTTTTGAGAAAAGACCACTCTTCTACTCTACTGTGTTTCCTATAGGGCCAGAACAGTGAGGTTGCTCAGAACAAAAGAACTGTGCTTCCTACACACACGGGCCATATCCAGTTCAATTCTTCTAGGAAACTGACAAGAACAGTAGATCCTCTTCAGTCCAATACACTGTACTTTCTGGGAACAGAGGCGAGTGCTATTTGCACTGTGTATGGCAATGGGAGTGCAATAATGACTCTTCTTACCAGAAAACAACACATGCTCTTAGGACCAGAAATTGCATGTGATTCAACTCCATTTAGGACTGGGAAACAAACGCTAGCTCGCCTTACAAGAAACACACTCTGCTTTTGAAAAAAGACCACTCTTCTACTCTACTGTGTTTTCTATAGGGACAGAACAGTGAGGTTGCTCAGAACAAAAGAACTGTGCTTCCTAAACACACGGGCCATATCTAGTTCAACTCTGCTTAGGAAACTGACAAGAACAGTAGCTCCTATTCAGTCCAATACACTGTACTTGCTGGGAACAGACGAGAGTGCTATTTGCATTGTGTATGGCAATGGGAGCGCAATAGTGACTCTTCTTACCAGAAAACACCTCTTGCTCGTAGGACCAGAAACTGCATGTGATTCAACTCCATTTAGGACTGGGAATCAAATGCTAGCTCGCCTTACAAGAAACACACTCTGCTTTTGAGAAAAGAACACTCTTCTACTCTACTGTGCTTCCTATGGTATCCGAACAGTGAGCTTGCTCAGAAAAAAAGAACTGTGCTTCCTACACACATGGCCATATCTAGTTCAATTCTGCTTAGGAAACTGACAGGAACAGTAGATCCTCTTCACTCCAATACAATGTACTTGCTGGGAACCGACACCAGTGCTATTTGCCCTGTGTATGAAAATGGGAGCGCAATAGTTACTCTTCTTACCAGAAAACAACTCTTGCTCATAGGACCAGAAACTGCATGTGACTCAACTCCATTTAGGACTGGGAAACAAACACTAGCTCGCCTAACAAGAAACACACTCTGCTTTTGAGAATAGGGCACTCTTCTACTCTACTGTGTTTCCTATGGTATCCGAACATTGAGCTTGCTCAGAAAAAAAGAACTATGCTTCCTACACACAGGGGACATATCTAGTTCAACTCTGCTTAGGAAACTGACAAGCACAGTAGCTCCTCTTCAGTCCAATACACTGTACTTGCTGGGAACATTCGCGAGTGCTATTTGCACTGTGTATGGCAAAAGGAGCACAATAGTGACTTTCCTTACCAGAAAACAACTCTTGCTCATAGGACCAGAGACTGCATGGGATTCAACTCCATTTAGGACTGGGAAACAAATGCTAGCTCGCCTTACAAGAAACACACTCTGCCTTTGAGGAAAGAGCACTCTTCTACTCTACTGTGTTTCCTGTGGGGTTAGAACAGTGAGCTTGCTCAGAACAAAAGAACTGTGCTTCCTACACACACGGGCGATATCTAGTTCAACTCTGCTTAGGAAACTGACAAAACAGTAGCTCCTCTTCAGTCCAATACACTGTACTTGCTGGGAACAGACGCGAGTGCTATTTGCACTGTGTATGGCAATGGGAGCACAATAGTGACTCTTCTTACCAGAAAACAACTCTTGCTCGTAGAACGAGAAACTGCATGTGATTCAACTCCATTTAGGACTGGGAAACAAACGCTAGCTCGCCTTACAAGAAACACACTCTGCTTTTGAGAAAAGGGCACTCTTCTACTCTACTGTGCTTCCTATGGTATCCGAACAGTGAGCTTGCTCAGAACAAAAGAACTGTGCTTCCTACACACATGGCCATATCTAGTTCAATTCTGCTTAGGAAACTGACAGGAACAGTAGATCCTCTTCACTCTAATACACTGTACTTGCTGGGAACCGACGCCATTGCTATTTGCCCTGTGTATGAAAATGGGAGCGCAATAGTTACTCTTCTTACCAGAAAACAACTCTTGCTTATAGGACGAGAAACTGCATGTGACTCAACTCCATTTAGGACTGGGAAACAAACACTAGCTCGCCTTACAAGAAACACACTCTGCTTTTGAGAAAAGGGCACTCTTCTACTCTACTGTGTTTCCTATAGGGCCAGAACAGTGAGGTTGCTCAGAACAAAAGAACTGTGCTTCCTACACACACGGGCCATATCCAGTTAAATTATTCTAGAAAACTGACAAGAACAGTAGATCCTCTTCAGTCCAATACACTGTACTTTCTGGGAACAGACGCGAGTGCTATTTGCACCCTGTATGGCAATGGGAACGCAATAGTGACTCTTCTTACCAGAAAACAACACTTGCTCCTAGGACAAAAAACTGCATGTGATTCAACTCCATTTAGGACTGGGAAACAAACGCTAGCTCGCCTTACAAGAAACACACTTTGCTTTTGAGAAAAGAGCACTCTTCTACTCTACTGTGTTTCCTATGGGGTCCGAACAGTGAGCTTGATCAGAACAAAAGAACTGTGCTTCCTACACACACGGGCCATATCAAGCTCAATTCTTCTAGGAAACTGACAAGAACAGTAGATCCTCTTCAGTCCAATACACTGTACTTTCTGGGAACAGACGCGAGTGCTATTTGCACTGTGTATGGCAATGGGAGCGCAATAATGACTCTTCTTACCAGAAAACAACACTTGCTCCTAGGACCAGAAATTGCATGTGATTCAACTCCATTTAGGACTGGGAAACAAACGCTAGCTCGCCTTACAAGAAACACACTCTGCTTTTGAGAAAAGACCACTCTTCTACTCTACTGTGTTTTCTATAGGGACAGAACAGTGAGGTTGCTCAGAACAAAAGAACTGTGCTTCCTAAACACACGGGCCATATCTAGTTCAACTCTGCTTAGGAAACTGACAAGAACAGTAGCTCCTATTCAGTCCAATACACTGTACTTGCTGGGAACAGACGAGAGTGCTATTTGCATTGTGTATGGCAATGGGAGCGCAATAGTGACTCTTCTTACCAGAAAACACCTCTTGCTCGTAGGACCAGAAACTGCATGTGATTCAACTCCATTTAGGACTGGGAATCAAATGCTAGCTCGCCTTACAAGAAACACACTCTGCTTTTGAGAAAAGAGCACTCTTCTACTCTACTGTGCTTCCTATGGTATCCGAACAGTGAGCTTGCTCAGAACAAAAGAACTGTGCTTCCTACACACATGGCCATATCTAGTTCAATTCTGCTTAGGAAACTGACAGGAACAGTAGATCCTCTTCACTCCAATACACTGTACTTGCTGGGAACCGACACCAGTGCTATTTGCCCTGTGTATGAAAATGGGAGCGCAATAGTTACTCTTCTTACCAGAAAACAACTCTTGCTCATAGGACCAGAAACTGCATGTGACTCAACTCCATTTAGGACTGGGAAACAAACACTAGCTCGCCTAACAAGAAACACACTCTGCTTTTGAGAATAGGGCACTCTTCTACTCTACTGTGTTTCCTATGGTATCCGAACATTGAGCTTGCTCAGAAAAAAAGAACTATGCTTCCTTCACACAGGGGACATATCTAGTTCAACTCTGCTTAGGAAACTGACAAGCACAGTAGCTCCTCTTCAGTCCAATACACTGTACTTGCTGGGAACATTCGCGAGTGCTATTTGCACTGTGTATGGCAAAAGGAGCACAATAGTGACTTTCCTTACCAGAAAACAACTCTTGCTCATAGGACCAGAGACTGCATGGGATTCAACTCCATTTAGGACTGGGAAACAAATGCTAGCTCGCCTTACAAGAAACACACTCTGCCTTTGAGGAAAGAGCACTCTTCTACTCTACTGTGTTTCCTGTGGGGTTAGAACAGTGAGCTTGCTCAGAACAAAAGAACTGTGCTTCCTACACACACGGGCGATATCTAGTTCAACTCTGCTTAGGAAACTGACAAAACAGTAGCTCCTCTTCAGTCCAATACACTGTACTTGCTGGGAACATATGCGAGTTCTATTTGCACTGTGTATGGCAATGGGAGCACAATAGTGACTCTTCTTACCAGAAAACAACTCTTGCTCGTAGAACGAGAAACTGCATGTGATTCAACTCCATTTAGGACTGGGAAACAAACGCTAGCTCGCCTTACAAGAAACACACTCTGCTTTTGAGAAAAGGGCACTCTTCTACTCTACTGTGCTTCCTATGGTATCCGAACAGTGAGCTTGCTCAGAACAAAAGAACTGTGCTTCCTACACACATGGCCATATCTAGTTCAATTCTGCTTAGGAAACTGACAGGAACAGTAGATCCTCTTCACTCCAATACACTGTACTTGCTGGGAACCGACGCCAGTGCTATTTGCCCTGTGTATGAAAATGGGAGCGCAATAGTTACTCTTCTTACCAGAAAACAACTCTTGCTTATAGGACGAGAAACTGCATGTGACTCAACTCCATTTAGGACTGGGAAACAAACACTAGCTCGCCTTACAAGAAACACACTCTGCTTTTGAGAAAAGGGCACTCTTCTACTCTACTGTGTTTCCTATAGGGCCAGAACAGTGAGGTTGCTCAGAACAAAAGAACTGTGCTTCCTACACACACGGGCCATATCCAGTTAAATTATTCTAGGAAACTGACAAGAACAGTAGATCCTCTTCAGTCCAATACACTGTACTTTCTGGGAACAGACGCGAGTGCTATTTGCACCCTGTATGGCAATGGGAACGCAATAGTGACTCTTCTTACCAGAAAACAACACTTGCTCCTAGGACAAAAAACTGCATGTGATTCAACTCCATTTAGGACTGGGAAACAAACGCTAGCTCGCCTTACAAGAAACACACTCTGCTTTTGAGAAAAGAGCACTCTTCTACTCTACTGTGTTTCCTATGGGGTCCGAACAGTGAGCTTGATCAGAACAAAAGAACTGTGCTTCCTACACACACGGGCCATATCAAGCTCAATTCTTCTAGGAAACTGACAAGAACAGTAGATCCTCTTCAGTCCAATACACTGTACTTTCTGGGAACAGACGCGAGTGCTATTTGCACTGTGTATGGCAATGGGAGCGCAATAATGACTCTTCTTACCAGAAAACAACACTTGCTCCTAGGACCAGAAATTGCATGTGATTCAACTCCATTTAGGACTTGGAAACAAACGCTAGCTCGCCTTACAAAAAACACACTCTGCTTTTGAGAAAAGACCACTCTTCTACTCTACTGTGTTTCCTATAGGGCCAGAACAGTGAGGTTGCTCAGAACAAAAGAACTGTGCTTCCTACACACACGGGCCATATCCAGTTCAATTCTTCTAGGAAACTGACAAGAACAGTAGATCCTCTTCAGTCCAATACACTGTACTTTCTGGGAACAGACGCAAGTGCTATTTGCACTGTGTATGGCAATGGGAGCGCAATAATGACTCTTCTTACCAGAAAACAACACATGCTCCTAGGACCAGAAATTGCATGTGATTCAACTCCATTTAGGACTGGGAAACAAACGCTAGCTCGCCTTACAAGAAACACACTCTGCTTTTGAGAAAAGACCACTCTTCTACTCTACTGTGTTTTCTATAGGGACAGAACAGTGAGGTTGCTCAGAACAAAAGAACTGTGCTTCCTAAACACACGGGCCATATCTAGTTCAACTCTGCTTAGGAAACTGACAAGAACAGTAGCTCCTATTCAGTCCAATACACTGTACTTGCTGGGAACAGACGAGAGTGCTATTTGCATTGTGTATGGCAATGGGAGCGCAATAGTGACTCTTCTTACCAGAAAACACCTCTTGCTCGTAGGACCAGAAACTGCATGTGATTCAACTCCATTTAGGACTGGGAATCAAATGCTAGCTCGCCTTACAAGAAACACACTCTGCTTTTGAGAAAAGAGCACTCTTCTACTCTACTGTGCTTCCTATGGTATCCGAACAGTGAGCTTGCTCAGAACAAAAAGAACTGTGCTTCCTACACACATGGCCATATCTAGTTCAATTCTGCTTAGGAAACTGACAGGAACAGTAGATCCTCTTCACTCCAATACACTGTACTTGCTGGGAACCGACACCAGTGCTATTTGCCCTGTGTATGAAAATGGGAGCGCAATAGTTACTCTTCTTACCAGAAAACAACTCTTGCTCATAGGACCAGAAACTGCATGTGACTCAACTCCATTTAGGACTGGGAAACAAACACTAGCTCGCCTAACAAGAAACACACTCTGCTTTTGAGAATAGGGCACTCTTCTACTCTACTGTGTTTCCTATGGTATCCGAACATTGAGCTTGCTCAGAAAAAAAGAACTATGCTTCCTTCACACAGGGGACATATCTAGTTCAACTCTGCTTAGGAAACTGACAAGCACAGTAGCTCCTCTTCAGTCCAATACACTGTACTTGCTGGGAACATTCGCGAGTGCTATTTGCACTGTGTATGGCAAAAGGAGCACAATAGTGACTTTCCTTACCAGAAAACAACTCTTGCTCATAGGACCAGAGACTGCATGGGATTCAACTCCATTTAGGACTGGGAAACAAATGCTAGCTCGCCTTACAAGAAACACACTCTGCCTTTGAGGAAAGAGCACTCTTCTACTCTACTGTGTTTTCTGTGGGGTTAGAACAGTGAGCTTGCTCAGAACAAAAGAACTGTGCTTCCTACACACACGGGCGATATCTAGTTCAACTCTGCTTAGGAAACTGACAAAACAGTAGCTCCTCTTCAGTCCAATACACTGTACTTGCTGGGAACAGACGCGAGTTCTATTTGCACTGTGTATGGCAATGGGAGCACAATAGTGACTCTTCTTACCAGAAAACAACTCTTGCTCGTAGAACGAGAAACTGCATGTGATTCAACTCCATTTAGGACTGGGAAACAAACGCTAGCTCGCCTTACAAGAAACACACTCTGCTTTTGAGAAAAGGGCACTCTTCTACTCTACTGTGCTTCCTATGGTATCCGAACAGTGAGCTTGCTCAGAACAAAAGAACTGTGCTTCCTACACACATGGCCATATCTAGTTCAATTCTGCTTAGGAAACTGACAGGAACAGTAGATCCTCTTCACTCCAATACACTGTACTTGCTGGGAACCGACGCCAGTGCTATTTGCCCTGTGTATGAAAATGGGAGCGCAATAGTTACTCTTCTTACCAGAAAACAACTCTTGCTTATAGGACGAGAAACTGCATGTGACTCAACTCCATTTAGGACTGGGAAACAAACACTAGCTCGCCTTACAAGAAACACACTCTGCTTTTGAGAAAAGGGCACTCTTCTACTCTACTGTGTTTCCTATAGGGCCAGAACAGTGAGGTTGCTCAGAACAAAAGAACTGTGCTTCCTACACACACGGGCCATATCCAGTTAAATTATTCTAGGAAACTGACAAGAACAGTAGATCCTCTTCAGTCCAATACACTGTACTTTCTGGGAACAGACGCGAGTGCTATTTGCACCCTGTATGGCAATGGGAACGCAATAGTGACTCTTCTTACCAGAAAACAACACTTGCTCCTAGGACAAAAAACTGCATGTGATTCAACTCCATTTAGGACTGGGAAACAAACGCTAGCTCGCCTTACAAGAAACACACTCTGCTTTTGAGAAAAGAGCACTCTTCTACTCTACTGTGTTTCCTATGGGGTCCAAACAGTGAGCTTGATCAGAACAAAAGAACTGTGCTTCCTACACACACGGGCCATATCAAGTTCAATTCTTCTAGGAAACTGACAAGAACAGTAGATCCTCTTCAGTCCAATACACTGTACTTTCTGGGAACAGACGCGAGTGCTATTTGCACTGTGTATGGCAATGGGAGCGCAATAATGACTCTTCTTACAAGAAAACAACACTTGCTCCTAGGACCAGAAATTGCATGTGATTCAACTCCATTTAGGACTGGGAAACAAACGCTAGCTCGCCTTACAAAAAACACACTCTGCTTTTGAGAAAAGACCACTCTTCTACTCTACTGTGTTTCCTATAGGGCCAGAACAGTGAGGTTGCTCAGAACAAAAGAACTGTGCTTCCTACACACACGGGCCATATCCAGTTCAATTCTTCTAGGAAACTGACAAGAACAGTAGATCCTCTTCAGTCCAATACACTGTACTTTCTGGGAACAGACGGGAGTGCTATTTGCACTGTGTATGGCAATGGGAGCGCAATAATGACTCTTCTTACCAGAAAACAACACATGCTCCTAGGACCAGAAATTGCATGTGATTCAACTCCATTTAGGACTGGGAAACAAACGCTAGCTCGCCTTACAAGAAACACACTCTGCTTTTGAGAAAAGACCACTCTTCTACTCTACTGTGTTTTCTATAGGGACAGAACAGTGAGGTTGCTCAGAACAAAAGAACTGTGCTTCCTAAACACACGGGCCATATCTAGTTCAACTCTGCTTAGGAAACTGACAAGAACAGTAGCTCCTATTCAGTCCAATACACTGTACTTGCTGGGAACAGACGAGAGTGCTATTTGCACTGTGTATGGCAATGGGAGCGCAATAGTGACTCTTCTTACCAGAAAACACCTCTTGCTCGTAGGACCAGAAACTGCATGTGATTCAACTCCATTTAGGACTGGGAATCAAATGCTAGCTCGCCTTACAAGAAACACACTCTGCTTTTGAGAAAAGAGCACTCTTCTACTCTACTGTGCTTCCTATGGTATCCGAACAGTGAGCTTGCTCAGAACAAAAGAACTGTGCTTCCTACACACATGGCCATATCTAGTTCAATTCTGCTTAGGAAACTGACAGGAACAGTAGATCCTCTTCACTCCAATACACTGTACTTGCTGGGAACCAACACCAGTGCTATTTGCCCTGTGTATGAAAATGGGAGCGCAACAGTGACTCTTCTTACCAGAAAACAACTCTTGCTCATAGGACCAGAAACTGCATGTGACTCAACTCCATTTAGAACTGGGAAACAAACGCTAGCTCGCCTTACAAGAAACACACTCTGCTTTTGAGAAAAGGGCACTCTTCTGCTTTACTGTGTTTCCTATTGAATCTGAACAGTGAGCTTGCTCAGAAAAAAAGAACTGTGCTTCCTACACACACGGGCCATATCTAGTTCAACTCTGCTTAGGAAACTGACAAGAACAGTAGCTCCTCTTCAGACCAATACACTGTACTTGCTGGGAACAGACGCGAGTGCTATATGCACTGTGTATGGCAATGGGAGCACAATAGTGACTCTTCTAACCAGAAAACAACTCTTGGTCGTAGGACCAGAAACTGCATGTGACTCAACTCCATTTAGGACTGGGAAACAAACGCTAGCTCGCCTTACAAAAAACACACTCTGCTTTTGAGAAAAGAGCACTCTTCTACTCTACTGTGTTTCCTATGGGGTTAGAACAGTGAGCTTGCTCAGAACAAAAGAACTGTGCTTCCTACACACACGGGCGATATCTAGTTCAACTCTGCTTAGGAAACTGAAAAAACAGTAGCTCCTCTTCAGTCCAATACACTGTACTTGCTGGGAACATATGCGAGTTCTATTTGCACTGTGTATGGCAATGGGAGCGCAATAGTGACTCTTCTTACCAGAAAACAACTCTTGCTCGTAGAACCAGAAACTGCATGTGATTCATCTCCATTTAGGACTGGGAAACAAACGCTAGCTCGCCTTACAAGAAACACACTCTGCTTTTGAGAAAGGAGCACTCTTCTACTCTACTGTGTTTCCTATAGGGCCAGAACAGTGAGTTTGCTCAGAACAAAACAACTGTGCTTCCTACACACACGGGCTATATCTAGTTCAATTCTGCTAGGAAACTGACAAGAACAGTAGATCCTGTTCTGTCCAATACACTGTACATGCTGGGAACAGACGCCAGTGCTATTTGCCCTGTGTATGACATTGGGAGCACAATAGTGACTCTTCTAACCAGAAAACAACTCTTGCTCGTAGGACCAGAAACTGCATGTGACTCAACTCCATTTAGGACTGGGAAACGAACGCTAGCTCGCCTTACAAGAAACACACTCTGCTTTTGAGAAAAGAGCACTCTTCTACTCTACTGTGTTTCCCATGGGTTCCGAACAGTGAGCTTGCTCAGAACAAAAGAACTGTGCTTCCTACAAAAACGGGCCATATCTAGTTCAACTCTGCTTACGAAACTGACAAGAACAGCAGCTCCTCTTCAGTCCAATACACTGTACTTGCTGGGAACAGACGCGAGTGCTTTTTGAACTGTGTATGGCAATGGGAGAACAATAGTGACTCTTCTTATCAGAAAACAACTCTTGCTCGTAGGACCAGAAACTGCATGTGATTCAACTCCATTTAGGACTGGGAATCAAACGCTAGCTCGCCTTACAAGAAACACACTCTGCTTTTGAGAAAAGAGCACTCTTCTACTCTACTGTGTTTCCTATGGGATCCGAACAGTGAGCTTGCTCAGAACAAAAGAACTGTGCTTCCTACACACACGAACCATATCCCTTTAAATTCTTCTAGGAAACTGACAAGAAGAGTAGATCCTCTTCAGTCCAATACACTGCAATTGCTGGCAACAGACGCCAGTGCTACTTGCTCTGTGTATGACAATGGGAGTGCAATAGTGACTCTTCTTACCAGAAAACAACTCTTGTTCATAGGACTAGAAACAGCATGGGATTCAAATACATTTAGGACCGGGAAACAAGGCCTAGCTCGCCTTACAAGAAACACACTCTGCTTTTGAGAAAAGAGCACTCTTCTACTCTACTGTGTTTCCTATGGGGTCCCGCAGTGAGCTTGCTCAGAACAAAAGAACTGTGCTTCCTACACACACGGGCCATATCTCGTTCAACTCTGCTTAGGAAACTGACAAGAACAGTAGCTCCTCTTCAGTCCAATACACTGTACTTGCTGGGAACAGACACGAGTGCTATTTGCACTGTGTATGGCAATGGGAGCACAACAGTGACTCTTCTTACCAGAAAACAACTCTTGCTCGTAGGACCAAAAACTGCATGTGATTCAACTCCATTTAGGACTGGGAATCAAAAGCTAGCTCGCCTACAAGAAACTTACTCTGCTTTTGAGAAAAGAGCACTCTTCTACTCTACTGTGTTTCCTAAGGGGTCCGAACAGTGAGCTTGCTCAGAACAAAAGAACTGTGCTTCCTACACACATGTCCATATCTAGTTCAATTCTGCTAGGAAACTGCCAAGAACAGTAGATCCTCTTCAGTCCAATACACTGTACATGCTGGGAACCAACGCCTGTGCTATTTGCCCTGTGTATGAAAATGGGAGCGCAATAGTGACTTTCCTTAACAGAAAACAACTCTTGCTCGTAGGAACAGAAACTGCATGGGATTCAACTCCATTTCTGAGTGGGAAAAAAACACCAGCTCGCCTTACAAGAAACACACTCTGCTTTTGAGAAAAGAGCACTCTTCCACTCTACTGTGTTTCCTATGGGATCCGAACAGTGAGCTTGCTCAGAACAAAAGAACTGTCCTTCCTACACACACGGGCCATATCTAGTTCAACTCTGCTTAGGAAACTGACAAGAACAGTAGATCCTATTCAGTCCAATACACTGTACTTGCTGGGAACAGTCGCGAGTGCTATTTGCACTGTGTATGGCAAAGGGAGCACACTAGTGACTTTCCTTACCAGAAAACAACTCTTGCTCATAGGACCAGAAACTGCATGGGATTCAACTCCATTTAGGACTGGGAAACAAACGCTAGCTCGCCTTACAAGAAACACACTCTGCCTTTGAGGAAAGAGCACTCTTCTACTCTACTGTGTTTCCTATGGGGTCCGAACAGTGAGGTTGCTCAGAACAAAAGAACTGTGCTTCCTACACACAGGGGCCATATCTAGTTCATCCCTGCTTAGGAAACTGACAAGAACAGTAGCTCCTCTTCAGTCCAATACACTGTACTTGCCGGGAACAGACGCGAGTGATATTTGCACTGTGTATGGCAGTGGGAGCACAATAGTGACTCTTCTTACCAGAAAACAATTCTTGCTCATAGGACCAGAAATTGCATGTGACTCAATACCATTTAAGACTGGGAAACAAACGGTAGCTCGCCTTACAAGAAACACACTCTGCTTTTGAGAAAAGGGCAATCTTCTGCTCTACTGTGGTTCCTATGGGATCTGAACAGTGAGCTTGCTCAGAAAAAAAGAACTGTGCTTCCTACACACACGGGCCATATCTAGTTCAATTCTGCTTAGGAAACTGACAGGAACAGTAGATCCTCTTCACTCCAATACACTGTACTTGCTGGGAACCGACGCCAGTGCTATTTGCCCTGTGTATGAAAATGGGAGCGCAATAGTTACTCTTCTTACCAGAAAACAACTCTTGCTCATAGGACCAGAAACTGCATGTGACTCAACTCCATTTAGGACTGGGAAACAAACACTAGCTCGCCTAACAAGAAACACACTCTGCTTTTGAGAAAAGGGCACTCTTCTACTCTACTGTGTTTCCTATGGTATCCGAACATTGAGCTTGCTCAGAAAAAAAGAACTATGCTTCTTACACACAGGGGCCATATCTAGTTCAACTCTGCTTAGGAAACTGACAAGCACAGTAGCTCCTCTTCAGTCCAATACACTGTACTTGCTGGGAACAGTCGCGAGTGCTATTTGCACTGTGTATGGCAAAAGGAGCACAATAGTGACTTTCCTTACCAGAAAACAACTCTTGCTCATAGGACCAGAGACTGCATGGGATTCAACTCCATTTAGGACTGGGAAACAAATGCTAGCTCGCATTACAAGAAACACTCCCTGCCTTTGAGGAAAGAGCACTCTTCTACTCTACTGTGTTTCCTATGGGGTCCGAACAGTGAGGTTGCTCAGAACAAAAGAACTGTGCTTCCTACAAACATGGCCATATCTAGTTCAATTCTGCTTAGGAAACTGACAAGAACAGTAGCTCCTCTTCAGTCCAATACACTGTACTTGCTGGGAACAGACGCGAGTGATATTTGCACTGTGTATGGCAGTGGGAGCGCAATAGTGACTCTTCTTACCAGAAAACAACTCTTGCTCGTAGGACCAGAAACTGCATGTGATTCAACACCATTTAGGACTGGGCAACAAACGCTAGCTCGCCTTACAAGAAACACACTCTGCTTTTGAGAAAAGGGCACTCTTCTACTCTACTGTGTTTCCTATGGGATCCGAACAGTGAGCTTGCTCAGAACAAAAGAACTGTCCTTCCTACACACACGGGCCATATCTAGTTCAACTCTGCTTAGGAAACTGACAAGAACAGTAGCTCCTCTTAAGACCAATACACTGTACTTGCTGGGAACAGACGTGAGTGCTATTTGCACTGTGTATGGCAATGGGAGCACAATAGTGACTCTTCTTACCAGAAAAAAACTCTTGCTCGTAGGACCAGAAACTGCATGTTACTCAACTCCATTTAGGACTGGGAAACAAAAGCTAGCTCGCCTTACAAGAAACACACTCTGCTTTTGAGAAAAGGGCACTTTTCTACTCTACTGTGTTTCCTATGGGATCCGAACAGTGAGCTTGCTCAGAACAAAAGAACTGTCCTTCCTACACACACGGGCCATATCTAGTTCAACTCTGCTTAGGAAACTGACAAGAACAGTAGATCCTATTCAGTCCAATACACTGTACTTGCTGGAAACAGACGAGAGTGCTATTTGCACTGTGTATGGCAATGGGAGCGCAATAGTGACTCTTCTTACCAGAAAATACCTCTTGCTCGTAGGACCAGAAACTGCATGTGATTCAACTCCATTTAGGACTGGGAAACAAACGCTAGCTCGCCTTACAAGAAACACACTCTGCTGTTGAGAAAAGAGCACTCTTCTACTCTACTGTGCTTCCTATTGTATCCGAACAGTGAGCTTGCTCAGAAGAAAAGAACTGTGCTTCCTACACACATGGCCATATCTAGTTCAATTCTGCTTAGGAAACTGACAGGAACAGTAGATCCTCTTCACTCCAATACACTGTACTTGCTGGGAAACGACGACAGTGCTATTTGCCCTGTGTATGAAAATGGGAGGGCAATAGTTACTCTTCTTACCAGAAAACAACTCTTGCTCATAGGACCAGAAACTGCATGTGACTCAACTCCATTTAGGACTGGGAAACAAACACTAGCTCGCCTAACAAGAAACACACTCTGCTTTTGAGAATAGGGCACTCTTCTACTATACTGTGTTTCCTATGGTATCTGAACATTGAGCTTGCTCAGAAAAAAAGAACTATGCTTCCTACACACAGGGGACATATCTAGTTCAACTCTGCTTAGGAAACTGACAAGCACAGTAGCTCCTCTTCAGTCCAATACACTGCACTTGCTGGGAACATTCGCGAGTGCTATTTGCACTGTGTATGGCAAAAGGAGCACAATAGTGACTTTCCTTACCAGAAAACAACTCTTGCTCATAGGACCAGAGACTGCATGGGATTCAACTCCATTTAGGACTGGGAAACAAATGCTAGCTCGCCTTACAAGAAACACACTCTGCCTTTGAGGAAAGAGCACTCTTCAACTCTACTGTGTTTCCTATGGGATCCGAACAGTTAGCTTGCTGAGAACAAAAGAAATGTGCTTCCTACACACACGGGCCATATCTAGTTCAACTCTGTTAGGAAACTGACAAGAACAGTAGTTCCTTTTCAGTGCAATACACTGTACTTGCTGGGAACAGTCGCGAGTGCTATTTGCATTGTGTATGGCAATGGGAGCACAATAGTGACTCTTCTTACCAGAAAACAATTCTTGCTCATAGGACCAGAAACTGCATGTGATTAAACTCCATTTAGGACTGGGAAACAAACGCTATCTCGCCTTACAAGAATCACACTCTGCTTTTAAGAAAAGGGCACTCTTCTACTTTACTGTGTTTCCTAACGTGTCCGAACAGTGAGCTTGCTCAGAACAAAAGAACTGTCCTTCCTACACACACGGGCCATATCTAGTTCAATTCTGCTAGGAAACTGACAAGAACAGTAGCTCCTCTTCAGTCCAATACACTGTACTTGCTGGGAACAGACACGAGTGCTATTTGCACTGTGTATGGCAATGGGAGCACAATAGTGACTCTTCTTACCAGAAAACAACTCTTGCTCGTAGGACCAGAAACTGCATGTGATTCAACTCCATTTAGGACTGGGAAACAAACGCTATCTCGCCTTACAAGAAACACACTCTGCTTTTGAGAAAAGGGCACTCCTCTACTCTACTGTGTTTCCTATGGGATCCGAACAGTTAGCTTGCTCTGAAAAAAAGAAATGTTTTTCCTACACACACGGGCCATACCTAGTTCAACTCTGTTAGGAAACTGACAAGAACAGTAGTTCCTTTTCAGTGCAATACACTGTACTTGCTGGGAACAGAAGCCAGTGCTATTTACACTGTGTATGGCAATTGGAGCGCAATAGTGACTCTTCTTACCAGAAAACAACTCTTGGTCGTATGACCAGAAACTGCATGTGATTCAACTCCATTTAGGACTGGGAAACAAACGCTAGCTCGCCTTACAAGAAACACACTATGCTTTTGAGAAAAGGGCACTCTTCTACTCTACTGTGTTTACAATGGGATCTGAACAATGAGCTTGCTCAGAAAAAAAGAACTGTGCTTCCTACACACATGGGCCATATCTAGTTCAACTCTGCTCTGGAAACTGACAAGAACAGTAGCTCCTCTTCAGTCCAATACACTGTACTTGCTGGGAACAGACACAAGTGCTATTTGCACTGTGTATGGCAATGGGAGCGCAATAGTGACTCTTCTTACCCGAAAACAACACTTGGTCGTAGAACCAGAAACTGCATGGGATTCAACTCCATTTAGGACTGGGAAAAAAACGCTAGCTTGCCTTACAAGAAACACACTCTGCTTTTGAGAAAAGAGCACTCTTCTACTCTACTGTGTTTTCTAAGGGGTCTGAACAGTGAGCTTGCTCAGAACAAAAGAACTGTGCTTCCTAAACACAGGGGCCATATCTAGTTCAACTCTGCTTAGGAAACTGACAAGAACAGTAGCTCCTCTTCATTCCAATACTCTGTACTTGCTGGGAAGAGACGCGAGTGCTATTTGCAATGTGTATGGCAATGGGAGCACAATAGTAACTTTCCTTACCAGAAAACAACTCTTGCTCATAGGACCAGAATCTGCATGTGATTAAACTCCATTTAGGACTGGGAAAAAAACGTTAGCTCGCCTTACAAGAAACACACTCTGCTTTTGATAAAAGAGCACTCTTCTACTCTACTGTGTTTCCTGTAAGGCCAGAACAGTGAGCTAGCTCAGAACAAAAGAACTGTGCTTCCTACACACACGGGCCATATCTAGTTCAACTCTGCTTAGGAAACTGACAAGAACAGTAGCTCCTCTTCAGTCCAGTACACTGTACTTGCTGGGAACAGACACGAGTGCTATTTGCACTGTGTATGGCAATGGTAGCACAACAGTGACTCTTCTTACCAGTAAACAACTCTTGCTCCTAGGACCAGAAACTGCATGTGATTCAACTCCATTTAGGACTGGGAAACAAACGCTAGCTCGCCTTACAAGAAACACACTCTGCTTTTGAGAAAAGGGCACTCTTCTACTCTACTGTGTTTACAATGAGATCTGAACAATGAGCTTGCTCAGAACAAAAGAACTGTGCTTCCTACACAGACGGGCCATATCTAGTTCAACTCTGCTCTGGAAACTGACAAGAACAGTAGCTCCTCTTCAGTCCAATACACTGTACTTGCTGGGAACAGACACAAGTGCTATTTGCACTGTGTATGGCAATGGGAGCGCAATAGTGACTCTTCTTACCCAAAAACAACACTTGGTCGTAGAACCAGAAACTGCATGGGATTCAACTCCATTTAGGACTGGGAAAAAACGCTAGCTCGCCTTACGAGAAACACACTCTGTTTTTGAGAAAAGAGCACTCTTCTACTCTACTGTGTTTTCTAAGGGGTCTGAACAGTGAGCTTGCTCAGAACAAAAGAACTGTGCTTCCTAAACACACGGACCATATCTAGTTCAACTCTGCTTAGGAAACTGACAAGAACAGTAGCTCCTCTTCATTCCAATACTCTGTACTTGCTGGGAACAGACGCGAGTGCTATTTGCAATGTGTATGGCAATGGGAGCACAATAGTGACTTTCCTTACCAGAAAACAACTCTTACTCGTAGGATCAGAAATTGCATGTGATTCAACTCCATTTAGGACTGGGAAACAAATGCTATTTTGCCTTACAAGAAACACACTCTGTTTCTGAGAAAAGGGCACTCTTCTACTCTACAGTGTTTCCTATGGGATCCGAACAATGAGCTTGCTCAGAACAAAAGAACTGTCCTTCCTACACACACGGGCCATATCTAGTTCATTTCTGCTAGGAAACTGACAAAAACAGTAGATCCTCTTAAGTCCAATACACTGTAATTGCTGGGAACAGACGCCAGTGCTACTTGCTCTGTGTATGACAATGGGACTGCAATAGTGACTCTTCTTACCAGAAAACAACTCTTGTTCATAGGACTAGAAACTGCATGGGATTCAAATACATTTAGGACTGGGAAACAAGGGCTAGCTCGCCTTACAAGAAACACACTCTGCTTTTGAGAAAAGAGCACTCTTCTACTCTACTGTGTTTCCTATGGGGTCCGGCAGTGAGCTTGCTCAGAACAAAAGAACTGTCCTTCCTAAACACACGGGCCATATTTCGTTCAACTCTGCTTAGGAAACTGACAAGAACAGTAGCTCCTCTTCAGTCAAATACACTGTACTTGCTGGGAACAGACACGAGTGCTATTTGCACTGTGTATGGCAATGGGAGCACAACAGTGTCTCTTCTTACCAGAAAACCACTCTTGCTCGTAGGACCAAAAACTGCATGTGATTCAACTCCATTTATGACTGGGAATCAAAAGCTAGCTGGCCTTACAAGAAACACACTCTGCTTTTGAGAAAAGAGCACTCTTCTACTCTACTTTGTTTCCTATGGGGTACGAACAGTGAGCTTGCTCAGAAAAAAAGAACTGTGCTTCCGACACACATGTCCATATCTAGTTCAATTCTGCTAGGACTGCCAAGAACAGTAGATCCTCTTCAGTCCAATACACTGTACATGCTGGGAACCAACGCCTGTGCTATTTGCCCTGTGTATGAAAATGGGTGCGCAATAGTGACTTTCCTTACCAGAAAACAAGTCTTGCTCGTAGGACCAGAAACTGCATGGGATTCAACTCCATTTCTGAGTGGGAAAAAAACACCTGCTCGCCTTACAAGAAACACACTCTGCTTTTGAGAAAAGAGCACTCTTCTACTCTACTCTGTTTCCTATGGGGTCCGAACAGTGAGCTTGCTCAGAACAAAAGAACTGTGCTTCCTACACACACAGGACATATCTAGTTCAACTCTGCTTAGGAAACTGACAAGAACAGTAGCTCCTCTTCAGTCCAATACACTGTACTTGCTGGGAACAGACGCGAGTGCTATTTGCACTGTGTATGGCAATGGGAGCACAATAGTGACTCTTCTTACCAGAAAACAACTCTTGGTCGTAGGACCAGAAACTGCATGTGATTCAACTCCATTTAGGACTGGGAAACAAACGCTAGCTCGCCTTACAAGAAACACACTCTGCTTTAGAGAAAAGGGCCTTCTTCAACTCTACTGTGTTTCCTATGGGATCCGAACAGTTAGCTTGCTGAGAACAAAAGAAACGTGCTTCCTACACACACGGGCCATATCTAGTTCAACTCTGTTAGGAAACTGACAAGAACAGTAGTTCCTTTTCAGTGCAATACACTGTACTTGCTGGGAACAGACGCGAGTGCTATTTGCATTGTGTATGGCAATGGGAGCACAATAGTGACTCTTCTTACCAGAAAACAACTCTTGCTCGTAGGACCAGAAACTGCATGTGATTCAACTCCATTTAGGACTGGGAAACAAACGCTAGCTCGCCTTACAAGAATCACACTCTGCTTTTAAGAAAAGGGCACTCTTCTACTCTACTGTGTTTCCTAATGTGTCCGAACAGTGAGCTTGCTCAGAACAAAAGAACTGTCCTTCCTACACACACGGGCCATATCTAGTTCAATTCTGCTTGGAAACTGACAAGAACAGTAGCTCCTCTTCAGTCCAATACACTGTACTTGCTGGGAACAGACACGAGTGCTATTTGCACTGTGTATGGCAATGGGAGCACAATAGTGACTCTTCTTACCAGAAAACAACTCTTGCTCGTAGGACCAGAAACTGCATGTGATTCAACTCCATTTAGGACTGGGAATCAAATGCTAGCTCGCCTTACAAGAAACACACTCTGCTTTTGAGAAAAGAGCACTCTTCTACTCTACTGTGTTTCCTATGGGGTCCGAACAATGAGCTTGCTCAGAACAAAAGAACTGTGATTCATACACACATGTCCATATGTAGTTCAATTCTGCTAGGAAACTGACAAGAACAGTAGTTCCTCTTCAGTCCAATACACTGTACTTGCTGGGAACAGACGTGAGTGCTATTTGCACTGTGTATGGCAATGGGAGAACAATAGTGACTCTTCTTACCAGAAAGCAACTTTTGGTCGTCGGACCAGAAACTGCATGTGATTCAACTCCATTTTGGACGGGGAAACAAAACCTAGCTCGCCTTACAAGAAACACACTCTGCTTTTGAAAAAAGGGCAGTCTTCTACTCTACTGTGTTTCCAATGAGATCCGAACAGTGAGCTTGCTCAGAACAAAAGAACTGTGCTTCCTACACACTAAGGCAATATCTAGTTCAATTCTGCTTGGGAAACTGAGAAGAACAGTAGCTCCTCTTCAGTCCAATACACTGTACTTGCTGGGAACAGACGCATGTGCTATTTGCACTGTGTATGGCAATGGGAGCACAATAGTGACTTTCCTTACCAGAAAACAACTCTTGGTCGTAGGACCAGAAACTGCATGTGATTCAACTCCATTTAGGACTGGGAATCAAACGCTAGCTCGCCTTACAGGAAACACTCTCTGCTTTTGAGAAAAGAGCACTCTTCTACTCTACTGTGTTTCCTATGGGGTCCGAACAATGAGCTTGCTCAGAACAAAAGAACTGTGCTTCATACACACATGTCCATATCTAGTTCAATTCTGCTAGGAAACTGACAAGAACAGTAGATCCTCTTCAGTCCAATACACTGTACATGCTGGGAACCGACGCCTGTGCTATTTGTCCTGTGTATGAAAATGGTAGCGCAATAGTGTCTTTCCTTACCAGAAAACAACTGTTGGTCGTAGGACCAGAAACTGCATGGGATTCAACTCCACTTCTGATGGGAAAAAAAACCAGCTCGCCTTACAAGAAACACACTCTGCTTTTGAGAAAAGAGCACTCTTCTACTCTACTGTGTTTCCTATGGGGTCCGAACAGTGAGCTTGTTCATAACAAAAGTACTGTGCTTCCTACACACACAGGCCATATCTAGTTCAAGTCTGCTTAGGAAACTGACAAGAACAGTAGCTCCTCTTCAGTCCAATACACTGTACTTGCTTGGAACAGACGGGAGTGCTATTTGCACTGTGTATGGCAATGGGAGAACAATAGTGACTCTTCTTAGCAGAAAGCAACTTTTGGTCATAGGACCAGAAACTGCATGTGATTCAACTCCATTTAGGACGGGGAAACAAAAGCTAGCTCGCCTTACAAGAAACACACTCTGCTTTTGAGAAAAGGGCAGTCTTCTACTCTACTGTGTTTCCAATGGGATCCGAACAGTGAGCTTGCTCAGAACAAAAGAACTGTGCTTCCTACACACAGGGGCCATATCCCGTTCAATTCTTCTAGGAAACTGACAAGAAGAGTAGATCCTCTTCAGTCCAATACACTGTACTTGCTTGGAACAGACGGGAGTGCTATTTGCACTGTGTATGGCAATGGGAGCGCAATAGTGACTCTTCTTACCAGAAAACAACTCTTGCTCATAGGACCAAAAACTGCATGTGATTCAACTCCATTTAGGACTGGGAAACAAACGCTATCTCGCATTACAAGAAACACACTCTGCTTTTGACTAAAGGGCACTCTTCTACTCTACTGTGTTTCCTATAGAGCCAGAACAGTGAGCTTGCTCAGAACAAAAGAACTGTGCTTCCTACACACACGGGCCATATCTAGTTCAACTCTGCTTAGGAAACTCACAAGAACAGTAGCTCCTCTTCAGTCCAATACACTGTACTTGCTGGGAACAGACGGGAGTGCTATTTGCACTGTGTATTGTAATGGGAGCACAATAGTGACTCTTCTTACCAGAAAACAACTCTTGCTCGTAGGACCAGAAACTGCATGTGACTCAACTCCATTTAGGACTGGGAAACAAACGCTCGGTCGAATTACAAGAAACACACTCTGCTTTTGAGAAAAGAGTACTCTTCTACTCTACTGTGTTTCCTATAGGGCCAGAACAGTGTGTTTGCTCAGAACAAAAGAACTGTGCTTCCTACACACACGGGCCATATCTAGTTCAACTCTGCTTAGGAAACTGAAAAGAACAGTAGCTCCTCTTCAGTCCCATACACTGCACTTGCTGAGAACAGACGCGAGTGCTTTTTGCACTGTGTATGGCAATGGGAGCGCAATAGTGACTCTTCTTACCAGAAAACAACTGTTGGTCGTAGGACCAGAAACTGCATGGGATTCAACTCCATTTAGGACTGGGAAACAAACACTAGCTCGCCTTACAAGAAACACACTCTGCTTTTGAGAAAAGAGCACTCTTCTACTCTACTGTGTTTCCTATGGGGTCCGAACAGTGTGGTGGCTCAGAACAAAAGAACTGTGCTTCCTACACACACGGGACATATCTAGTTCAACTCTGCTTAGGAAACTGACAAGAGCAGTAGCTCCACTTCAGTCCAGTACACTGTACTTGCTGGGAACAGACGCGAGTACTATTTACACTGTGTATGGCAATGGGAGCACAATAGTGACTCTTCTTAACAGTAAACAACTCTTGCTCGTAGGACCAGAAACTGCATCTGATTCAACTCCATTTAGGACTGGGAAACAAACGCTATCTTTCCTTACAAGAAACACACTCTGTTTCTGAGAAAAGGGCACTCTTCTACTCTACAGTGTTTCCTATGGGATCCCAACAGTGAGCTTGCTCAGAACAAAAGAACTGTCCTTCCTACACACACGGGCCATATCTAGTTCAATTCTGCTAGGAAACTGACAAGAACAGTAGATCCCCTTCAGTCCAATACACTGTAATTGCTGGCAACAGACGCCAGTGCTACTTGCTCTGTGTATGACAATGGGAGTGCAATAGTGACTCTTCTTACCAGAAAACAACTCTTGTTCATAGGACTAGAAACTGCATGGGATTCAAATACATTTAGGACCGGGAAACAAGGGCTAGCTCGCCTTACAAGAAACACACTCTGCTTTTGAGAAAAGAGCACTCTTCTACTCTACTGTGTTTCCTATGGGGTCCCGCAGTGAGCTTGCTCAGAACAAAAGAACTGTGCTTCCTACACACACGGGCCATATCTCGTTCAACTCTGCTTAGGAAACTGACAAGAACAGTAGCTCCTCTTCAGTCCAATACACTGTACTTGCTGGGAACAGACACGAGTGCTATTTGCACTGTGTATGGCAATGGGAGCACAACAGTGACTCTTCTTACCAGAAAACAACTCTTGCTCGTAGGACCAAAAACTGCATGTGATTCAACTCCATTTAGGACTGGGAATCAAAAGCTAGCTCGCCTTACAAGAAACATACTCTGCTTTTGAGAAAAGAGCACTCTTCTACTCTACTGTGTTTCCTATGGGGTCCAAACAGTGAGCTTGCTCAGAACAAAAGAACTGTGCTTCCTACACACATGTCCATATCTAGTTCAATTCTGCTAGGAAACTGCCAAGAACAGTAGATCCTCTTCAGTCCAATACACTGTACATGCTGGGAACCAACGCCTGTGCTATTTGCCCTGTGTATGAAAATGGGAGCGCAATAGTGACTTTCCTTAACAGAAAACAACTCTTGCTCGTAGGACCAGAAACTGCATGGGATTCAACTCCATTTCTGAGTGGGAAAAAAACACCAGCTCGCCTTACAAGAAACACACTCTGCTTTTGAGAAAAGAGCACTCTTCTACTCTACTGTGTTTCCTATGGGGTCCGAACAATGAGCTTGCTCAGAACAAAAGAACTGTGATTCATACACACATGTCCATATGTAGTTCAATTCTGCTAGGAAACTGACAAGAACAGTAGTTCCTCTTCAGTCCAATACACTGTACTTGCTGGGAACAGACACGAGTGCTATTTGCACTGTGTATGGCAATGGGAGCACAATAGTGACTCTTCTTACCAGAAAACAACTCTTGCTCGTAGGACCAGAAACTGCATGTGATTCAACTCCATTTAGGACTGGGAATCAAACGCTAGCTCGCCTTACAAGAAACACACTCTGCTTTTGAGAAAAGAGCACTCTTCTACTCTACTGTGTTTCCTATGGGGTCCGAACAATGAGCTTGCTCAGAACAAAAGAACTGTGATTCATACACACATGTCCATATGTAGTTCAATTCTGCTAGGAAACTGACAAGAACAGTAGTTCCTCTTCAGTCCAATACACTGTACTTGCTGGGAACAGACGTGAGTGCTATTTGCACTGTGTATGGCAATGGGAGAACAATAGTGACTCTTCTTACCAGAAAGCAACTTTTGGTCGTCGGACCAGAAACTGCATGTGATTCAACTCCATTTTGGACGGGGAAACAAAACCTAGCTCGCCTTACAAGAAACACACTCTGCTTTTGAAAAAAGGGCAGTCTTCTACTCTACTGTGTTTCCAATGAGATCCGAACAGTGAGCTTGCTCAGAACAAAAGAACTGTGCTTCCTACACACTAAGGCAATATCTAGTTCAATTCTGCTTGGGAAACTGAGAAGAACAGTAGCTCCTCTTCAGTCCAATACACTGTACTTGCTGGGAACAGACGCATGTGCTATTTGCACTGTGTATGGCAATGGGAGCACAATAGTGACTTTCCTTACCAGAAAACAACTCTTGGTCGTAGGACCAGAAACTGCATGTGATTCAACTCCATTTAGGACTGGGAATCAAACGCTAGCTCGCCTTACAGGAAACACTCTCTGCTTTTGAGAAAAGAGCACTCTTCTACTCTACTGTGTTTCCTATGGGGTCCGAACAATGAGCTTGCTCAGAACAAAAGAACTGTGCTTCATACACACATGTCCATATCTAGTTCAATTCTGCTAGGAAACTGACAAGAACAGTAGATCCTCTTCAGTCCAATACACTGTACATGCTGGGAACCGACGCCTGTGCTATTTGTCCTGTGTATGAAAATGGTAGCGCAATAGTGTCTTTCCTTACCAGAAAACAACTGTTGGTCGTAGGACCAGAAACTGCATGGGATTCAACTCCACTTCTGATGGGAAAAAAAACCAGCTCGCCTTACAAGAAACACACTCTGCTTTTGAGAAAAGAGCACTCTTCTACTCTACTGTGTTTCCTATGGGGTCCGAACAGTGAGCTTGTTCATAACAAAAGTACTGTGCTTCCTACACACACAGGCCATATCTAGTTCAAGTCTGCTTAGGAAACTGACAAGAACAGTAGCTCCTCTTCAGTCCAATACACTGTACTTGCTTGGAACAGACGGGAGTGCTATTTGCACTGTGTATGGCAATGGGAGAACAATAGTGACTCTTCTTAGCAGAAAGCAACTTTTGGTCATAGGACCAGAAACTGCATGTGATTCAACTCCATTTAGGACGGGGAAACAAAAGCTAGCTCGCCTTACAAGAAACACACTCTGCTTTTGAGAAAAGGGCAGTCTTCTACTCTACTGTGTTTCCAATGGGATCCGAACAGTGAGCTTGCTCAGAACAAAAGAACTGTGCTTCCTACACACAGGGGCCATATCCCGTTCAATTCTTCTAGGAAACTGACAAGAAGAGTAGATCCTCTTCAGTCCAATACACTGTACTTGCTTGGAACAGACGGGAGTGCTATTTGCACTGTGTATGGCAATGGGAGCGCAATAGTGACTCTTCTTACCAGAAAACAACTCTTGCTCATAGGACCAAAAACTGCATGTGATTCAACTCCATTTAGGACTGGGAAACAAACGCTAGCTCGCATTACAAGAAACACACTCTGCTTTTGACTAAAGGGCACTCTTCTACTCTACTGTGTTTCCTATAGAGCCAGAACAGTGAGCTTGCTCAGAACAAAAGAACTGTGCTTCCTACACACACGGGCCATATCTAGTTCAACTCTGCTTAGGAAACTCACAAGAACAGTAGCTCCTCTTCAGTCCAATACACTGTACTTGCTGGGAACAGACGGGAGTGCTATTTGCACTGTGTATTGTAATGGGAGCACAATAGTGACTCTTCTTACCAGAAAACAACTCTTGCTCGTAGGACCAGAAACTGCATGTGACTCAACTCCATTTAGGACTGGGAAACAAACGCTCGGTCGAATTACAAGAAACACACTCTGCTTTTGAGAAAAGAGTACTCTTCTACTCTACTGTGTTTCCTATAGGGCCAGAACAGTGTGTTTGCTCAGAACAAAAGAACTGTGCTTCCTACACACACGGGCCATATCTAGTTCAACTCTGCTTAGGAAACTGAAAAGAACAGTAGCTCCTCTTCAGTCCCATACACTGCACTTGCTGAGAACAGACGCGAGTGCTTTTTGCACTGTGTATGGCAATGGGAGCGCAATAGTGACTCTTCTTACCAGAAAACAACTGTTGGTCGTAGGACCAGAAACTGCATGGGATTCAACTCCATTTAGGACTGGGAAACAAACACTAGCTCGCCTTACAAGAAACACACTCTGCTTTTGAGAAAAGAGCACTCTTCTACTCTACTGTGTTTCCTATGGGGTCCGAACAGTGTGGTGGCTCAGAACAAAAGAACTGTGCTTCCTACACACACGGGACATATCTAGTTCAACTCTGCTTAGGAAACTGACAAGAGCAGTAGCTCCACTTCAGTCCAGTACACTGTACTTGCTGGGAACAGACGCGAGTACTATTTACACTGTGTATGGCAATGGGAGCACAATAGTGACTCTTCTTAACAGTAAACAACTCTTGCTCGTAGGACCAGAAACTGCATCTGATTCAACTCCATTTAGGACTGGGAAACAAACGCTATCTTTCCTTACAAGAAACACACTCTGTTTCTGAGAAAAGGGCACTCTTCTACTCTACAGTGTTTCCTATGGGATCCCAACAGTGAGCTTGCTCAGAACAAAAAAACTGTCCTTCCTACACACACGGGCCATATCTAGTTCAATTCTGCTAGGAAACTGACAAGAACAGTAGATCCCCTTCAGTCCAATACACTGTAATTGCTGGCAACAGACGCCAGTGCTACTTGCTCTGTGTATGACAATGGGAGTGCAATAGTGACTCTTCTTACCAGAAAACAACTCTTGTTCATAGGACTAGAAACTGCATGGGATTCAAATACATTTAGGACCGGGAAACAAGGGCTAGCTCGCCTTACAAGAAACACACTCTGCTTTGGAGAAAAGAGCACTCTTCTACTCTACTGTGTTTCCTATGGGGTCCCGCAGTGAGCTTGCTCAGAACAAAAGAACTGTGCTTCCTACACACACGGGCCATATCTCGTTCAACTCTGCTTAGGAAACTGACAAGAACAGTAGCTCCTCTTCAGTCCAATACACTGTACTTGCTGGGAACAGACACGAGCGCTATTTGCACTGTGTATGGCAATGGGAGCACAACAGTGACTCTTCTTACCAGAAAACAACTCTTGCTCGTAGGACCAAAAACTGCATGTGATTCAACTCCATTTAGGACTGGGAATCAAAAGCTAGCTCGCCTTACAAGAAACATACTCTGCTTTTGAGAAAAGAGCACTCTTCTACTCTACTGTGTTTCCTATGGGGTCCAAACAGTGAGCTTGCTCAGAACAAAAGAACTGTGCTTCCTACACACATGTCCATATCTAGTTCAATTCTGCTAGGAAACTGCCAAGAACAGTAGATCCTCTTCAGTCCAATACACTGTACATGCTGGGAACCAACGCCTGTGCTATTTGCCCTGTGTATGAAAATGGGAGCGCAATAGTGACTTTCCTTAACAGAAAACAACTCTTGCTCGTAGGACCAGAAACTGCATGGGATTCAACTCCATTTCTGAGTGGGAAAAAAACACCAGCTCGCCTTACAAGAAACACACTCTGCTTTTGAGAAAAGAGCACTCTTCTACTCTACTGTGTTTCCTATGGGGTCCGAACAATGAGCTTGCTCAGAACAAAAGAACTGTGATTCATACACACATGTCCATATGTAGTTCAATTCTGCTAGGAAACTGACAAGAACAGTAGTTCCTCTTCAGTCCAATACACTGTACTTGCTGGGAACAGACACGAGTGCTATTTGCACTGTGTATGGCAATGGGAGCACAATAGTGACTCTTCTTACCAGAAAACAACTCTTGCTCATAGGACCAGAAACTGCATGTGATTCAACTCCATTTAGGACTGGGAATCAAACGCTAGCTCGCCTTACAAGAAACACACTCTGCTTTTGAGAAAAGAGCACTCTTCTACTCTACTGTGTTTCCTATGGGGTCCGAACAATGAGCTTGCTCAGAACAAAAGAACTGTGATTCATACACACATGTCCATATGTAGTTCAATTCTGCTAGGAAACTGACAAGAACAGTAGTTCCTCTTCAGTCCAATACACTGTACTTGCTGGGAACAGACGTGAGTGCTATTTGCACTGTGTATGGCAATGGGAGAACAATAGTGACTCTTCTTACCAGAAAGCAACTTTTGGTCGTCGGACCAGAAACTGCATGTGATTCAACTCCATTTTGGACGGGGAAACAAAACCTAGCTCGCCTTACAAGAAACACACTCTGCTTTTGAAAAAAGGGCAGTCTTCTACTCTACTGTGTTTCCAATGAGATCCGAACAGTGAGCTTGCTCAGAACAAAAGAACTGTGCTTCCTACACACTAAGGCAATATCTAGTTCAATTCTGCTTGGGAAACTGAGAAGAACAGTAGCTCCTCTTCAGTCCAATACACTGTACTTGCTGGGAACAGACGCATGTGCTATTTGCACTGTGTATGGCAATGGGAGCACAATAGTGACTTTCCTTACCAGAAAACAACTCTTGGTCGTAGGACCAGAAACTGCATGTGATTCAACTCCATTTAGGACTGGGAATCAAACGCTAGCTCGCCTTACAGGAAACACTCTCTGCTTTTGAGAAAAGAGCACTCTTCTACTCTACTGTGTTTCCTATGGGGTCCGAACAATGAGCTTGCTCAGAACAAAAGAACTGTGCTTCATACACACATGTCCATATCTAGTTCAATTCTGCTAGGAAACTGACAAGAACAGTAGATCCTCTTCAGTCCAATACACTGTACATGCTGGGAACCGACGCCTGTGCTATTTGTCCTGTGTATGAAAATGGTAGCGCAATAGTGTCTTTCCTTACCAGAAAACAACTGTTGGTCGTAGGACCAGAAACTGCATGGGATTCAACTCCACTTCTGATGGGAAAAAAAACCAGCTCGCCTTACAAGAAACACACTCTGCTTTTGAGAAAAGAGCACTCTTCTACTCTACTGTGTTTCCTATGGGGTCCGAACAGTGAGCTTGTTCATAACAAAAGTACTGTGCTTCCTACACACACAGGCCATATCTAGTTCAAGTCTGCTTAGGAAACTGACAAGAACAGTAGCTCCTCTTCAGTCCAATACACTGTACTTGCTTGGAACAGACGGGAGTGCTATTTGCACTGTGTATGGCAATGGGAGAACAATAGTGACTCTTCTTAGCAGAAAGCAACTTTTGGTCATAGGACCAGAAACTGCATGTGATTCAACTCCATTTAGGACGGGGAAACAAAAGCTAGCTCGCCTTACAAGAAACACACTCTGCTTTTGAGAAAAGGGCAGTCTTCTACTCTACTGTGTTTCCAATGGGATCCGAACAGTGAGCTTGCTCAGAACAAAAGAACTGTGCTTCCTACACACAGGGGCCATATCCCGTTCAATTCTTCTAGGAAACTGACAAGAAGAGTAGATCCTCTTCAGTCCAATACACTGTACTTGCTTGGAACAGACGGGAGTGCTATTTGCACTGTGTATGGCAATGGGAGCGCAATAGTGACTCTTCTTACCAGAAAACAACTCTTGCTCATAGGACCAAAAACTGCATGTGATTCAACTCCATTTAGGACTGGGAAACAAACGCTAGCTCGCATTACAAGAAACACACTCTGCTTTTGACTAAAGGGCACTCTTCTACTCTACTGTGTTTCCTATAGAGCCAGAACAGTGAGCTTGCTCAGAACAAAAGAACTGTGCTTCCTACACACACGGGCCATATCTAGTTCAACTCTGCTTAGGAAACTCACAAGAACAGTAGCTCCTCTTCAGTCCAATACACTGTACTTGCTGGGAACAGACGGGAGTGCTATTTGCACTGTGTATTGTAATGGGAGCACAATAGTGACTCTTCTTACCAGAAAACAACTCTTGCTCGTAGGACCAGAAACTGCATGTGACTCAACTCCATTTAGGACTGGGAAACAAACGCTCGGTCGAATTACAAGAAACACACTCTGCTTTTGAGAAAAGAGTACTCTTCTACTCTACTGTGTTTCCTATAGGGCCAGAACAGTGTGTTTGCTCAGAACAAAAGAACTGTGCTTCCTACACACACGGGCCATATCTAGTTCAACTCTGCTTAGGAAACTGAAAAGAACAGTAGCTCCTCTTCAGTCCCATACACTGCACTTGCTGAGAACAGACGCGAGTGCTTTTTGCACTGTGTATGGCAATGGGAGCGCAATAGTGACTCTTCTTACCAGAAAACAACTGTTGGTCGTAGGACCAGAAACTGCATGGGATTCAACTCCATTTAGGACTGGGAAACAAACACTAGCTCGCCTTACAAGAAACACACTCTGCTTTTGAGAAAAGAGCACTCTTCTACTCTACTGTGTTTCCTATGGGGTCCGAACAGTGTGGTGGCTCAGAACAAAAGAACTGTGCTTCCTACACACACGGGACATATCTAGTTCAACTCTGCTTAGGAAACTGACAAGAGCAGTAGCTCCACTTCAGTCCAGTACACTGTACTTGCTGGGAACAGACGCGAGTACTATTTACACTGTGTATGGCAATGGGAGCACAATAGTGACTCTTCTTAACAGTAAACAACTCTTGCTCGTAGGACCAGAAACTGCATCTGATTCAACTCCATTTAGGACTGGGAAACAAACGCTATCTTTCCTTACAAGAAACACACTCTGTTTCTGAGAAAAGGGCACTCTTCTACTCTACAGTGTTTCCTATGGGATCCCAACAGTGAGCTTGCTCAGAACAAAAGAACTGTCCTTCCTACACACACGGGCCATATCTAGTTCAATTCTGCTAGGAAACTGACAAGAACAGTAGATCCCCTTCAGTCCAATACACTGTAATTGCTGGCAACAGACGCCAGTGCTACTTGCTCTGTGTATGACAATGGGAGTGCAATAGTGACTCTTCTTACCAGAAAACAACTCTTGTTCATAGGACTAGAAACTGCATGGGATTCAAATACATTTAGGACCGGGAAACAAGGGCTAGCTCGCCTTACAAGAAACACACTCTGCTTTTGAGAAAAGAGCACTCTTCTACTCTACTGTGTTTCCTATGGGGTCCCGCAGTGAGCTTGCTCAGAACAAAAGAACTGTGCTTCCTACACACACGGGCCATATCTCGTTCAACTCTGCTTAGGAAACTGACAAGAACAGTAGCTCCTCTTCAGTCCAATACACTGTACTTGCTGGGAACAGACACGAGTGCTATTTGCACTGTGTATGGCAATGGGAGCACAACAGTGACTCTTCTTACCAGAAAACAACTCTTGCTCGTAGGACCAAAAACTGCATGTGATTCAACTCCATTTAGGACTGGGAATCAAAAGCTAGCTCGCCTTACAAGAAACATACTCTGCTTTTGAGAAAAGAGCACTCTTCTACTCTACTGTGTTTCCTATGGGGTCCAAACAGTGAGCTTGCTCAGAACAAAAGAACTGTGCTTCCTACACACATGTCCATATCTAGTTCAATTCTGCTAGGAAACTGCCAAGAACAGTAGATCCTCTTCAGTCCAATACACTGTACATGCTGGGAACCAACGCCTGTGCTATTTGCCCTGTGTATGAAAATGGGAGCGCAATAGTGACTTTCCTTAACAGAAAACAACTCTTGCTCGTAGGACCAGAAACTGCATGGGATTCAACTCCATTTCTGAGTGGGAAAAAAACACCAGCTCGCCTTACAAGAAACACACTCTGCTTTTGAGAAAAGAGCACTCTTCTACTCTACTCTGTTTCCTATGGGGTCCGAACAGTTAGCTTGCTGAGAACAAAAGAAACGTGCTTCCTACACACACGGGCCATATCTAGTTCAACTCTGTTAGGAAACTGACAAGAACAGTAGTTCCTTTTCAGTGCAATACACTGTACTTGCTGGGAACAGACGCGAGTGCTATTTGCATTGTGTATGGCAATGGGAGCACAATAGTGACTCTTCTTACCAGAAAACAACTCTTGCTCGTAGGACCAGAAACTGCATGTGATTCAAATCCATTTAGGACTGGGAAACAAACGCTAGCTCGCCTTACAAGAATCACACTCTGCTTTTAAGAAAAGGGCACTCTTCTACTCTACTGTGTTTCCTAACGTGTCCGAACAGTGAGCTTGCTCAGAACAAAAGAACTGTCCTTCCTACACACACGGGCCATATCTAGTTCAATTCTGCTTGGAAACTGACAAGAACAGTAGCTCCTCTTCAGTCCAATACACTGTACTTGCTGGGAACAGACACGAGTGCTATTTGCACTGTGTATGGCAATGGGAGCACAATAGTGACTCTTCTTACCAGAAAACAACTCTTGCTCGTAGGACCAGAAACTGCATGTGATTCAACTCCATTTAGGATTGGGAATCAAACGCTAGCTCGCCTTACAAGAAACACACTCTGCTTTTGAGAAAAGAGCACTCTTCTACTCTACTGTGTTTCCTATGGGGTCCGAACAATGAGCTTGCTCAGAACAAAAGAACTGTGATTCATACACACATGTCCATATGTAGTTCAATTCTGCTAGGAAACTGACAAGAACAGTAGTTCCTCTTCAGTCCAATACACTGTACTTGCTGGGAACAGACACGAGTGCTATTTGCACTGTGTATGGCAATGGGAGAACAATAGTGACTCTTCTTAGCAGAAAGCAACTTTTGGTCGTAGTACCAGAAACTGCATGTGATTCAACTCCATTTTGGACGAGGAAACAAAAGCTAGCTCGCCTTACAAGAAACACACTCTGCTTTTGAAAAAAGGGCAGTCTTCTACTCCACTGTTTTTCCAATGAGATCCGAACAGTGAGCTTGCTCAGAACAAAAGAACTGTGCTTCCTACACACTAAGGCAATATCTAGTTCAATTCTGCTTGGGAAACTGACAAGAACAGTAGCTCCTCTTCAGTCCAATACACTGTACTTGCTGGGAACAGACGCAAGTGCTATTTGCACTGTGTATGGCAATGGGAGCACAATAGTGACTTTCCTTACCAGAAAACAACTCTTGGTCGTAGGACCAGAAACTGCATGTGATTCAACTCCATTTAGGACTGGGAATCAAACGCTAGCTCGCCTTACAAGAAACACTCTCTGCTTTTGAGAAAAGAAAACTCTTCTACTCTACTGTGTTTCCTATGGGGTCCGAACAGTGAGCTTGTTCATAACAAAAGAACTGTGCTTCCTACACACACAGGCCATATCTAGTTCAAGTCTGCTTAGGAAACTGACAAGAACAGTAGCTCCTCTTCAGTCCAATACACTGTACTTGCTTGGAACAGACGGGAGTGCTATTTGCACTGTGTATGGCAATGGGAGAACAATAGTGACTCTTCTTAGCAGAAAGCAACTTTTGGTCATAGGACCAGAAACTGCATGTGATTCAACTCCATTTAGGACGGGGAAACAAAATCTAGCTCGCCTTACAAGAAACACACTCTGCTTTTGAGAAAAGGGCAGTCTTCTACTCTACTGTGTTTCCAATGGGATTCGAACAGTGAGCTTGCTCAGAACAAAAGAACTGTGCTTCCTACACACTAGGGCAATATCTAGTTCAATTCTGCTTGGGAAACTGACAAGAACAGTAGCTCCTCTTCAGTCCAATACACTGTACTTGCTGGGAACAGACGCAAGTGCTATTTGCACTGTGTATGGCAATGGGAGCACAATAGTGACTTTCCTTACCAGAAAACAACTCTTGCTCATAGGACCAGAAACTGCATGGGATTCAACTCCATTTAGGACTGGGAAACAAACGCTAGCTCGCCTTACAAGAAACCCACTCTGCTTTTGAGAAAGAGCACTCTTCTACTCTACTGTGTTTCCTATGGGGTCCGAACAGTGAGCTTGCTCAGAACAAAAGAACTGTGCTTCCTACACACAGGGGCCATATCTAGTTCAATTCTGCTTAGGAAACTGACAAGAAGAGTAGCTCCTCTTCAGTCCAATACACTGTACTTGCTGGGAACAGAGGCGAGTGCTATTTGAACTGTGTATGGCAATGGGAGCGCAATAGTTACTCTTCTTACCAGAAAACAACTCTTGCTCGTAGGACCAGAAACTGCATGAGATTCAACTCCATTTAGGACTGGGAAACAAAGGCTAGCTCGCCTTACAAGAAACACACTCTGCTTTTGAGAAAAGGGCACTCATCTACTCTACTGTGTTTCCTATGGGATCCGAACAGTTAGCTTGCTCTGAAAAAAAGAAATGTTTTTCCTACACACACGGGCCATATCTAGTTCAACTCTGTTAGGAAACTGACAAGAACAGTAGTTCCTTTTCAGTGCAATACACTGTACTTGCTGGGAACAGAAGCCAGTGCTATTTACACTGTGTATGGCAATTGGAGCGCAATAGTGACTCTTCTAACCCGAAAACAACACTTGGTCGTATGACCAGAAACTGCATGTGATTCAACTCCATTTAGGACTGGGAAACAAACGCTAGCTCGCCTTACAAGAAACACACTCTGCTTTTGAGAAAAGGGCACTCTTCTACTCTACTGTGTTTACAATGGGATCTGAACAATGAGCTTGCTCAGAAAAAAAGAACTGTGCTTCCTACACACTAGGGCCATATCTAGTTCAACTCTGCTCTGGAAACTGACAAGAACAGTAGCTCCTCTTCAGTCCAATACACTGTACTTGCTGGGAACAGACACAAGTGCTATTTGCACTGTGTATGGCAATGGGAGCACAATATTGACTCTTCTTACCCGAAAACAACACTTGGTCGTAGAACCAGAAACTGCATGGGATTCAACTCCATTTAGGACTGGGGAAAAAACGCTAGCTTGCCTTACGAGAAACACACTCTGCTTTTGAGAAAAGAGCACTCTTCTACTCTACTGTGTTTTCTAAGGGGTCTGAACAGTGAGCTTGCTCAGAACAAAAGAACTGTGCTTCCTAAACACACGGGCCATATCTAGTTCAACTCTGCTTAGAAAACTGACAAGAACAGTAGCTCCTCTTCATTCCAATACACTGTACTTGCTGGGAACAGACGCGAGTGCTATTTGCAATGTGTATGGCAATGGGAGCACAATAGTGACTTTCCTTACCAGAAAACAACTCTTGCTCATAGGACCAGAAACTGCATGTGATTAAACTCCATTTAGGACTGGGAAACAAACGCTAGCTCGCCTTACAAGAAACACACTCTGCTTTTGATAAAAGAGCACTCTTCTACTCTACTGTGTTTCCTATAAGGCCAGAACAGTGAGCTAGCTCAGAACAAAAGAACTGTGCTTCCTACACACACGGGCCATATCTAGTTCAACTCTGCTTAGGAAACTGACAAGAACAGTAGCTCCTCTTCAGTCCAGTACACTGTACTTGCTGGGAACAGACACGAGTGCTATTTGCACTGTGTATGTCAATGATAGCACAATAGTGACTCTTCTTACCAGTAAACAACTCTTGCTCGTAGGACCAGAAACTGCATGTGATTCAACTCCATTTAGGACTGGGAAACAAACGCTAGCTCGCCTTACAAGAAACACACTCTGCTTTTGAGAAAAGGGCACTCTTCTACTCTACTGTGTTTACAATGGGATCTGAACAATGAGCTTCCTCAGAACAAAAGAACTGTGCTTCCTGCACACACGAGCCATATCTAGTTCAACTCTGCTTAGGAAATTGACAAGAACAGTAGCTCCTCTTCAGTCCATAACACTGTACTTGCTGGGAACAGACGTGAGTGCTATTTGCACTGTGTATGGCAATGGGAGAACAATAGTGACTCTTCTTACCAGAAAGCAACTTTTGGTCGTCGGACCAGAAACTGCATGTGATTCAACTCCATTTTGGACGGGGAAACAAAACCTAGCTCGCCTTACAAGAAACACACTCTGCTTTTGAAAAAAGGGCAGTCTTCTACTCTACTGTGTTTCCAATGAGATCCGAACAGTGAGCTTGCTCAGAACAAAAGAACTGTGCTTCCTACACACTAAGGCAATATCTAGTTCAATTCTGCTTGGGAAACTGAGAAGAACAGTAGCTCCTCTTCAGTCCAATACACTGTACTTGCTGGGAACAGACGCATGTGCTATTTGCACTGTGTATGGCAATGGGAGCACAATAGTGACTTTCCTTACCAGAAAACAACTCTTGGTCGTAGGACCAGAAACTGCATGTGATTCAACTCCATTTAGGACTGGGAATCAAACGCTAGCTCGCCTTACAGGAAACACTCTCTGCTTTTGAGAAAAGAGCACTCTTCTACTCTACTGTGTTTCCTATGGGGTCCGAACAATGAGCTTGCTCAGAACAAAAGAACTGTGCTTCATACACACATGTCCATATCTAGTTCAATTCTGCTAGGAAACTGACAAGAACAGTAGATCCTCTTCAGTCCAATACACTGTACATGCTGGGAACCGAAGCCTGTGCTATTTGTCCTGTGTATGAAAATGGTAGCGCAATAGTGTCTTTCCTTACCAGAAAACAACTGTTGGTCGTAGGACCAGAAACTGCATGGGATTCAACTCCACTTCTGATGGGAAAAAAAACCAGCTCGCCTTACAAGAAACACACTCTGCTTTTGAGAAAAGAGCACTCTTCTACTCTACTGTGTTTCCTATGGGGTCCGAACAGTGAGCTTGTTCATAACAAAAGTACTGTGCTTCCTACACACACAGGCCATATCTAGTTCAAGTCTGCTTAGGAAACTGACAAGAACAGTAGCTCCTCTTCAGTCCAATACACTGTACTTGCTTGGAACAGATGGGAGTGCTATTTGCACTGTGTATGGCAATGGGAGAACAATAGTGACTCTTCTTAGCAGAAAGCAACTTTTGGTCATAGGACCAGAAACTGCATGTGATTCAACTCCATTTAGGACGGGGAAACAAAAGCTAGCTCGCCTTACAAGAAACACACTCTGCTTTTGAGAAAAGGGCAGTCTTCTACTCTACTGTGTTTCCAATGGGATCCGAACAGTGAGCTTGCTCAGAACAAAAGAACTGTGCTTCCTACACACAGGGGCCATATCCCGTTCAATTCTTCTAGGAAACTGACAAGAAGAGTAGATCCTCTTCAGTCCAATACACTGTACTTGCTTGGAACAGACGGGAGTGCTATTTGCACTGTGTATGGCAATGGGAGCGCAATAGTGACTCTTCTTACCAGAAAACAACTCTTGCTCATAGGACCAAAAACTGCATGTGATTCAACTCCATTTAGGACTGGGAAACAAACGCTAGCTCGCATTACAAGAAACACACTCTGCTTTTGACTAAAGGGCACTCTTCTACTCTACTGTGTTTCCTATAGAGCCAGAACAGTGAGCTTGCTCAGAACAAAAGAACTGTGCTTCCTACACACACGGGCCATATCTAGTTCAACTCTGCTTAGGAAACTCACAAGAACAGTAGCTCCTCTTCAGTCCAATACACTGTACTTGCTGGGAACAGACGGGAGTGCTATTTGCACTGTGTATTGTAATGGGAGCACAATAGTGACTCTTCTTACCAGAAAACAACTCTTGCTCGTAGGACCAGAAACTGCATGTGACTCAACTCCATTTAGGACTGGGAAACAAACGCTCGGTCGAATTACAAGAAACACACTCTGCTTTTGAGAAAAGAGTACTCTTCTACTCTACTGTGTTTCCTATAGGGCCAGAACAGTGTGTTTGCTCAGAACAAAAGAACTGTGCTTCCTACACACACGGGCCATATCTAGTTCAACTCTGCTTAGGAAACTGAAAAGAACAGTAGCTCCTCTTCAGTCCCATACACTGCACTTGCTGAGAACAGACGCGAGTGCTTTTTGCACTGTGTATGGCAATGGGAGCGCAATAGTGACTCTTCTTACCAGAAAACAACTGTTGGTCGTAGGACCAGAAACTGCATGGGATTCAACTCCATTTAGGACTGGGAAACAAACACTAGCTCGCCTTACAAGAAACACACTCTGCTTTTGAGAAAAGAGCACTCTTCTACTCTACTGTGTTTCCTATGGGGTCCGAACAGTGTGGTGGCTCAGAACAAAAGAACTGTGCTTCCTACACACACGGGACATATCTAGTTCAACTCTGCTTAGGAAACTGACAAGAGCAGTAGCTCCACTTCAGTCCAGTACACTGTACTTGCTGGGAACAGACGCGAGTACTATTTACACTGTGTATGGCAATGGGAGCACAATAGTGACTCTTCTTAACAGTAAACAACTCTTGCTCGTAGGACCAGAAACTGCATCTGATTCAACTCCATTTAGGACTGGGAAACAAACGCTATCTTTCCTTACAAGAAACACACTCTGTTTCTGAGAAAAGGGCACTCTTCTACTCTACAGTGTTTCCTATGGGATCCCAACAGTGAGCTTGCTCAGAACAAAAGAACTGTCCTTCCTACACACACGGGCCATATCTAGTTCAATTCTGCTAGGAAACTGACAAGAACAGTAGATCCCCTTCAGTCCAATACACTGTAATTGCTGGCAACAGACGCCAGTGCTACTTGCTCTGTGTATGACAATGGGAGTGCAATAGTGACTCTTCTTACCAGAAAACAACTCTTGTTCATAGGACTAGAAACTGCATGGGATTCAAATACATTTAGGACCGGGAAACAAGGGCTAGCTCGCCTTACAAGAAACACACTCTGCTTTTGAGAAAAGAGCACTCTTCTACTCTACTGTGTTTCCTATGGGGTCCCGCAGTGAGCTTGCTCAGAACAAAAGAACTGTGCTTCCTACACACACGGGCCATATCTCGTTCAACTCTGCTTAGGAAACTGACAAGAACAGTAGCTCCTCTTCAGTCCAATACACTGTACTTGCTGGGAACAGACACGAGTGCTATTTGCACTGTGTATGGCAATGGGAGCACAACAGTGACTCTTCTTACCAGAAAACAACTCTTGCTCGTAGGACCAAAAACTGCATGTGATTCAACTCCATTTAGGACTGGGAATCAAAAGCTAGCTCGCCTTACAAGAAACATACTCTGCTTTTGAGAAAAGAGCACTCTTCTACTCTACTGTGTTTCCTATGGGGTCCAAACAGTGAGCTTGCTCAGAACAAAAGAACTGTGCTTCCTACACACATGTCCATATCTAGTTCAATTCTGCTAGGAAACTGCCAAGAACAGTAGATCCTCTTCAGTCCAATACACTGTACATGCTGGGAACCAACGCCTGTGCTATTTGCCCTGTGTATGAAAATGGGAGCGCAATAGTGACTTTCCTTAACAGAAAACAACTCTTGCTCGTAGGACCAGAAACTGCATGGGATTCAACTCCATTTCTGAGTGGGAAAAAAACACCAGCTCGCCTTACAAGAAACACACTCTGCTTTTGAGAAAAGAGCACTCTTCTACTCTACTCTGTTTCCTATGGGGTCCGAACAGTTAGCTTGCTGAGAACAAAAGAAACGTGCTTCCTACACACACGGGCCATATCTAGTTCAACTCTGTTAGGAAACTGACAAGAACAGTAGTTCCTTTTCAGTGCAATACACTGTACTTGCTGGGAACAGACGCGAGTGCTATTTGCATTGTGTATGGCAATGGGAGCACAATAGTGACTCTTCTTACCAGAAAACAACTCTTGCTCGTAGGACCAGAAACTGCATGTGATTCAAATCCATTTAGGACTGGGAAACAAACGCTAGCTCGCCTTACAAGAATCACACTCTGCTTTTAAGAAAAGGGCACTCTTCTACTCTACTGTGTTTCCTAAGGTGTCCGAACAGTGAGCTTGCTCAGAACAAAAGAACTGTCCTTCCTACACACACGGGCCATATCTAGTTCAATTCTGCTTGGAAACTGACAAGAACAGTAGCTCCTCTTCAGTCCAATACACTGTACTTGCTGGGAACAGACACGAGTGCTATTTGCACTGTGTATGGCAATGGGAGCACAATAGTGACTCTTCTTACCAGAAAACAACTCTTGCTCGTAGGACCAGAAACTGCATGTGATTCAACTCCATTTAGGATTGGGAATCAAACGCTAGCTCGCCTTACAAGAAACACACTCTGCTTTTGAGAAAAGAGCACTCTTCTACTCTACTGTGTTTCCTATGGGGTCCGAACAATGAGCTTGCTCAGAACAAAAGAACTGTGATTCATACACACATGTCCATATGTAGTTCAATTCTGCTAGGAAACTGACAAGAACAGTAGTTCCTCTTCAGTCCAATACACTGTACTTGCTGGGAACAGACGTGAGTGCTATTTGCACTGTGTATGGCAATGGGAGAACAATAGTGACTCTTCTTAGCAGAAAGCAACTTTTGGTCGTAGTACCAGAAACTGCATGTGATTCAACTCCATTTTGGACGAGGAAACAAAAGCTAGCTCGCCTTACAAGAAACACACTCTGCTTTTGAAAAAAGGGCAGTCTTCTACTCCACTGTTTTTCCAATGAGATCCGAACAGTGAGCTTGCTCAGAACAAAAGAACTGTGCTTCCTACACACTAAGGCAATATCTAGTTCAATTCTGCTTGGGAAACTGACAAGAACAGTAGCTCCTCTTCAGTCCAATACACTGTACTTGCTGGGAACAGACGCAAGTGCTATTTGCACTGTGTATGGCAATGGGAGCACAATAGTGACTTTCCTTACCAGAAAACAACTCTTACTCGTAGGAACAGAAATTGCATGTGATTCAACTCCATTTAGGACTGAGAAACAAACGCTATCTTGCCTTACAAGAAACACACTCTGTTTCTAAGATAAGGGCACTCTTCTACTCTACAGTGTTTCCTGTGGGATCCGAACAGTGAGCTTGCTCAGAACAAAAGAACTGTCCTTCCTACACACATGGGCCATATCTAGTTCAATTCTGCTAGGAAACTGACAAAAACAGTAGATCCCCTTCAGTCCAATACACTGTAATTGCTGGGAACAGACGCCAGTGCTACTTGCTCTGTGTATGACAATGGGAGTGCAATAGTGACTCTTCTTGCCAGAAAACTACTCTTGTTCATAGGACTAGAAACTGCATGGGATTCAAATACATTTAGGACTGGGAAACAAGGGCTAGCTCACCTTACAAGAAACACACTCTGCTTTTGAGAAAAGAGCACTCTTCTACTCTACTGTGTTTCCTATGGGGTCCGGCAGTGAGCTTGCTCAGAACAAAAGAACTGTCCTTCCTAAACACACGGGCCATATCTAGTTCAATTCTGCTTAGGAAACTGACAAGAACAGTAGCTCCTCTTCAGTCCAATACACTGTACTTGCTGGGAACAGACGCGAGTGATATTTGCACTGTGTATGGCAATGGGAGCGCAATAGTGACTCTTCTTACCAGAAAACAACTCTTGCTCGTAGGACCAGAAACTGCATGTGATTCAACACCATTTAGGACTGGGCAACAAACGCTAGCTCGCCTTACAAGAAACACACTCTGCTTTTGAGAAAAGGCCCTCTTCTACTCTACTGTGTTTCCTATGGGATCCTAACATCGAGCTTGCTCAGAACAAAAGAACTGTCCTTCCTACACACACGGGCCATATCTAGTTCAACTCTGCTTAGGAAACTGACAAGAACAGTAGCTCCTCTTCAGACCAATACACTGTACTTGCTGGGAACAGACGTGAGTGCTATTTGCACTGTGTATGGCAATGGGAACACAATAGTGACTCTTCTTACCAGAAAACAAATCTTGCTCGTAGGACCAGAAACTGCATGTTACTCAACTCCATTTAGGACTGGGAAACAAAAGCTAGCTCGCCTTACAAGAAACACACTCTGCTTTTAAGAAAAGAGCACTCTTCTACTCTACTGTGTTTCCTGTGGGGTTAGAACAGTGAGCTTGCTCAGAACAAAAGAACTGTGCTTCCTACACACACGGGCGATATCTAGTTCAACTCTGCTTAGGAAACTGACAAGAACAGTAGCTCCTCTTCAGTCCAATACACTGTACTTGCTGGGAACATATGCGAGTTCTATTTGCACTGTGTATGGCAATGGGAGCGCAATAGTGACTCTTCTTACCAGAAACAACTCTTGCTCGTAGAACCAGAAACTGCATGTGATTCAACTCCATTTAGGACTGGGAAACAAACGCTAGCTCACCTTACAAGAAACACACTCTGCTTTTGAGAAAAGGGCACTTTTCTACTCTACTGTGTTTCCTATGGGATCCGAACAGTGAGCTTGCTCAGAACAAAAGAACTGTCCTTCCTACACACACGGGCCATATCTAGTTCAACTCTGCTTAGGAAACTGACAAGAACAGTAGATCCTATTCAGTCCAATACACTGTACTTGCTGGAAACAGACGAGAGTGCTATTTGCACTGTGTATGGCAATGGGAGCGCAATAGTGACTCTTCTTACCAGAAAATACCTCTTGCTCGTAGGACCAGAAACTGCATGTGATTCAACTCCATTTAGGACTGGGAAACAAACGCTAGCTCGCCTTACAAGAAACACACTCTGCTTTTGAGAAAAGAGCACTCTTCTACTCTACTGTGCTTCCTATTGTATCCGAACAGTGAGCTTGCTCAGAAGAAAAGAACTGTGCTTCCTACACACATGGCCATATCTAGTTCAATTCTGCTTAGGAAACTGACAGGAACAGTAGATCCTCTTCACTCCAATACACTGTACTTGCTGGGAAACGACGACAGTGCTATTTGCCCTGTGTATGAAAATGGGAGGGCAATAGTTACTCTTCTTACCAGAAAACAACTCTTGCTCATAGGACCAGAAACTGCATGTGACTCAACTCCATTTAGGACTGGGAAACAAACACTAGCTCGCCTAACAAGAAACACACTCTGCTTTTGAGAATAGGGCACTCTTCTACTATACTGTGTTTCCTATGGTATCCGAACATTGAGCTTGCTCAGAAAAAAAGAACTATGCTTCCTACACACAGGGGACATATCTAGTTCAACTCTGCTTAGGAAACTGACAAGCACAGTAGCTCCTCTTCAGTCCAATACACTGTACTTTCTGGGAACATTCGCGAGTGCTATTTGCACTGTGTATGGCAAAAGGAGCACAATAGTGACTTTCCTTACCAGAAAACAACTCTTGCTCATAGGACCAGAGACTGCATGGGATTCAACTCCATTTAGGACTGGGAAACAAATGCTAGCTCGCCTTACAAGAAACACACTCTGCCTTTGAGGAAAGAGCACTCTTCAACTCTACTGTGTTTCCTATGGGACCTGAACAGTTAGCTTGCTGAGAACAAAAGAAATGTGCTTCCTACACACACGGGCCATATCTAGTTCAACTCTGTTAGGAAACTGACAAGAACAGTAGTTCCTTTTCAGTGCAATACACTGTACTTGCTGGGAACAGTCGCGAGTGCTATTTGCATTGTGTATGGCAATGGGAGCACAATAGTGACTCTTCTTACCAGAAAACAATTCTTGCTCATAGGACCAGAAACTGCATGTGATTCAACTCCATTTAGGACTGGGAAACAAACGCTATCTCGCCTTACAAGAATCACACTCTTTTTAAGAAAAGGGCACTCTCTACTTTACTGTGTTTCCTAACGTGTCCGAACAGTGAGCTTGCTCAGAACAAAAGAACTGTCCTTCCTACACACACGGGCCATATCTAGTTCAATTCTGCTAGGAAACTGACAAGAACAGTAGCTCCTCTTCAGTCCAATACACTGTACTTGCTGGGAACAGACACGAGTGCTATTTGCACTGTGTATGGCAATGGGAGCACAATAGTGACTCTTCTTACCAGAAAACAACTCTTGCTCGTAGGACCAGAAACTGCATGTGATTCAACTCCATTTAGGACTGGGAAACAAACGCTATCTCGCCTTACAAGAAACACACTCTGCTTTTGAGAAAAGGGCACTCCTCTACTCTACTGTGTTTCCTATGGGATCCGAACAGTTAGCTTGCTCTGAAAAAAAGAAATGTTTTTCCTACACACACGGGCCATACCTAGTTCAACTCTGTTAGGAAACTGACAAGAACAGTAGTTCCTTTTCAGTGCAATACACTGTACTTGCTGGGAACAGACGCGAGTGCTATTTACACTGTGTATGGCAATTGGAGCGCAATAGTGACTCTTCTTACCAGAAAACAACTCTTGGTCGTATGACCAGAAACTGCATGTGATTCAACTCCATTTAGGACTGGGAAACAAACGCTAGCTCGCCTTACAAGAAACACACTCTGCTTTTGAGAAAAGGGCACTCTTCTACTCTACTGTGTTTACACTGGGATCTGAACAATGAGCTTGCTCAGAAAAAAAGAACTGTGCTTCCTACACACTAGGGCCATATCTAGTTCAACTCTGCTCTGGAAACTGACAAGAACAGTAGCTCCTCTTCAGTCCAATACACTGTACTTGCTGGGAACAGACAAAAGTGCTATTTGCACTGTGTATGGCAATGGGAGCGCAATAGTGACTCTTCTTACCCGAAAACAACACTTGGTCGTAGAACCAGAAACTGCATGGGATTCAACTCCATTTAGGACTGGGAAAAAAACGCTAGCTTGCCTTACGAGAAACACACTCTGCTTTTGAGAAAAGAGCACTCTTCTACTCTACTGTGTTTTCTAAGGGGTCTGAACAGTGAGCTTGCTCAGAACAAAAGAACTGTGCTTCCTAAACACAGGGGCCATATCTAGTTCAACTCTGCTTAGGAAACTGACAAGAACAGTAGCTCCTCTTCATTCCAATACTCTGTACTTGCTGGGAAGAGACGCGAGTGCTATTTGCAATGTGTATGGCAATGGGAGCACAATAGTAACTTTCCTTACCAGAAAACAACTCTTGCTCATAGGACCAGAAACTGCATGTGATTAAACTCCATTTAGGACTGGGAAAAAAACGTTAGCTCGCCTTACAAGAAACACACTCTGCTTTTGATAAAAGAGCACTCTTCTACTCTACTGTGTTTCCTATAAGGCCAGAACAGTGAGCTAGCTCAGAACAAAAGAACTGTGCTTCCTACACACACGGGCCATATCTAGTTCAACTCTGCTTAGGAAACTGACAAGAACAGTAGCTCCTCTTCAGTCCAGTACACTGTACTTGCTGGGAACAGACACGAGTGCTATTTGCACTGTGTATGGCAATGGTAGCACAATAGTGACTCTTCTTACCAGTAAACAACTCTTGCTCCTAGGACCAGAAACTGCATGTGATTCAACTCCATTTAGGACTGGGAAACAAACGCTAGCTCGCCTTACAAGAAACACACTCTGCTTTTGAGAAAAGGGCACTCTTCTACTCTACTGTGTTTACAATGAGATCTGAACAATGAGCTTGCTCAGAACAAAAGAACTGTGCTTCCTACACACACGGGCCATATCTAGTTCAACTCTGCTCTGGAAACTGACAAGAACAGTAGCTCCTCTTCAGTCCAATACACTGTACTTGCTGGGAACAGACACAAGTGCTATTTGCACTGTGTATGGCAATGGGAGCGCAATAGTGACTCTTCTTACCCGAAAACAACACTTGGTCGTAGAACCAGAAACTGCATGGGATTCAACTCCATTTAGGACTGGGAAAAAACGCTAGCTCGCCTTACAAGAAACACACTCTGTTTTTGAGAAAAGAGCACTCTTCTACTCTACTGTGTTTTCTAAGGGGTCTGAACAGTGAGCTTGCTCAGAACAAAAGAACTGTGCTTCCTAAACACACGGACCATATCTAGTTCAACTCTGCTTAGGAAATTGACAAGAACAGTAGCTCCTCTTCATTCCAATACTCTGTACTTGCTGGGAACAGACGCGAGTGCTATTTGCAATGTGTATGGCAATGGGAGCACAATAGTGACTTTCCTTACCAGAAAACAACTCTTACTCGTAGGATCAGAAATTGCATGTGATTCAACTCCATTTAGGACTGGGAAACAAATGCTATTTTGCCTTACAAGAAACACACTCTGTTTCTGAGAAAAGGGCACTCTTCTACTCTACAGTGTTTCCTATGGGATCCGAACAATGAGCTTGCTCAGAACAAAAGAACTGTCCTTCCTACACACACGGGCCATATCTAGTTCATTTCTGCTAGGAAACTGACAAAAACAGTAGATCCTCTTAAGTCCAATACACTGTAATTGCTGGGAACAGACGCCAGTGCTACTTGCTCTGTGTATGACAATGGGACTGCAATAGTGACTCTTCTTACCAGAAAACAACTCTTGTTCATAGGACTAGAAACTGCATGGGATTCAAAAACATTTAGGACTGGGAAACAAGGGCTAGCTCGCCTTACAAGAAACACACTCTGCTTTTGAGAAAAGAGCACTCTTCTACTCTACTGTGTTTCCTATGGGGTCCGGCAGTGAGCTTGCTCAGAACAAAAGAACTGTCCTTCCTAAACACACGGGCCATATTTCGTTCAACTCTGCTTAGGAAACTGACAAGAACAGTAGCTCCTCTTCAGTCAAATACACTGTACTTGCTGGGAACAGACACGAGTGCTATTTGCACTGTGTATGTCAATGGGAGCACAACAGTGTCTCTTCTTACCAGAAAACAACTCTTGCTCGTAGGACCAAAAACTGCATGTGATTCAACTCCATTTATGACTGGGAATCAAAAGCTAGCTGGCCTTACAAGAAACACACTCTGCTTTTGAGAAAAGAGCACTCTTCTACTCTACTTTGTTTCCTATGGGGTCCGAACAGTGAGCTTGCTCAGAACAAAAGAACTGTGCTTCCTACACACATGTCCATATCTAGTTCAATTCTGCTAGGACTGCCAAGAACAGTAGATCCTCTTCAGTCCAATACACTGTACATGCTGGGAACCAACGCCTGTGCTATTTGCCCTGTGTATGAAAATGGGTGCGCAATAGTGCTTTCCTTACCAGAAAACAAGTCTTGCTCGTAGGACCAGAAACTGCATGGGATTCAACTCCATTTCTGAGTGGGAAAAAAACACCTGCTCGCCTTACAAGAAACACACTCTGCTTTTGAGAAAAGAGCACTCTTCTACTCTACTCTGTTTCCTATGGGGTCCGAACAGTGAGCTTGCTCAGAACAAAAGAACTGTGCTTCCTACACACACGGGACATATCTAGTTCAACTCTGCTTAGGAAACTGACAAGAACAGTAGCTCCTCTTCAGTCCAATACACTCTACTTGCTGGGAACAGACGCGAGTGCTATTTGCACTGTGTATGGCAATGGGAGCACAATAGTGACTCTTCTTACCAGAAAACAACTCTTGGTCGTAGGACCAGAAACTGCATGTGATTCAACTCCATTTAGGACTGGGAAACAAACGCTAGCTCGCCTTACAAGAAACACACTCTGCTTTAGAGAAAAGGGCCTTCTTCAACTCTACTGTGTTTCCTATGGGATCCGAACAGTTAGCTTGCTGAGAACAAAAGAAACGTGCTTCCTACACACACGGGCCATATCTAGTTCAACTCTGTTAGGAAACTGACAAGAACAGTAGTTCCTTTTCAGTGCAATACACTGTACTTGCTGGGAACAGACGCGAGTGCTATTTGCATTGTGTATGGCAATGGGAGCACAATAGTGACTCTTCTTACCAGAAAACAACTCTTGCTCGTAGGACCAGAAACTGCATGTGATTCAACTCCATTTAGGACTGGGAAACAAACGCTAGCTCGCCTTACAAGAATCACACTCTGCTTTTAAGAAAAGGGCACTCTTCTACTCTACTGTGTTTCCTAATGTGTCCGAACAGTGAGCTTGCTCAGAACAAAAGAACTGTCCTTCCTACACACACGGGCCATATCTAGTTCAATTCTGCTTGGAAACTGACAAGAACAGTAGCTCCTCTTCAGTCCAATACACTGTACTTGCTGGGAACAGACACGAGTGCTATTTGCACTGTGTATGGCAATGGGAGCACAATAGTGACTCTTCTTACCAGAAAACAACTCTTGCTCGTAGGACCAGAAACTGCATGTGATTCAACGCCATTTAGGACTGGGAATCAAACGCTAGCTCGCCTTACAAGAAACACACTCTGCTTTTGAGAAAAGAGCACTCTTCTACTCTACTGTGTTTCCTATGGGGTCCGAACAATGAGCTTGCTCAGAACAAAAGAACTGTGATTCATACACACATGTCCATATGTAGTTCAATTCTGCTAGGAAACTGACAAGAACAGTAGTTCCTCTTCAGTCCAATACACTGTACTTGCTGGGAACAGACGTGAGTGCTATTTGCACTGTGTATGGCAATGGGAGAACAATAGTGACTCTTCTTACCAGAAAGCAACTTTTGGTCGTCGGACCAGAAACTGCATGTGATTCAACTCCATTTTGGACGGGGAAACAAAACCTAGCTCGCCTTACAAGAAACACACTCTGCTTTTGAAAAAAGGGCAGTCTTCTACTCTACTGTGTTTCCAATGAGATCCGAACAGTGAGCTTGCTCAGAACAAAAGAACTGTGCTTCCTACACACTAAGGCAATATCTAGTTCAATTCTGCTTGGGAAACTGAGAAGAACAGTAGCTCCTCTTCAGTCCAATACACTGTACTTGCTGGGAACAGACGCATGTGCTATTTGCACTGTGTATGGCAATGGGAGCACAATAGTGACTTTCCTTACCAGAAAACAACTCTTGGTCGTAGGACCAGAAACTGCATGTGATTCAACTCCATTTAGGACTGGGAATCAAACGCTAGCTCGCCTTACAGGAAACACTCTCTGCTTTTGAGAAAAGAGCACTCTTCTACTCTACTGTGTTTCCTATGGGGTCCGAACAATGAGCTTGCTCAGAACAAAAGAACTGTGCTTCATACACACATGTCCATATCTAGTTCAATTCTGCTAGGAAACTGACAAGAACAGTAGATCCTCTTCAGTCCAATACACTGTACATGCTGGGAACCGACGCCTGTGCTATTTGTCCTGTGTATGAAAATGGTAGCGCAATAGTGTCTTTCCTTACCAGAAAACAACTGTTGGTCGTAGGACCAGAAACTGCATGGGATTCAACTCCACTTCTGATGGGAAAAAAAACCAGCTCGCCTTACAAGAAACACACTCTGCTTTTGAGAAAAGAGCACTCTTCTACTCTACTGTGTTTCCTATGGGGTCCGAACAGTGAGCTTGTTCATAACAAAAGAACTGTGCTTCCTACACACACAGGCCATATCTAGTTCAAGTCTGCTTAGGAAACTGACAAGAACAGTAGCTCCTCTTCAGTCCAATACACTGTACTTGCTTGGAACAGACGGGAGTGCTATTTGCACTGTGTATGGCAATGGGAGAACAATAGTGACTCTTCTTAGCAGAAAGCAACTTTTGGTCATAGGACCAGAAACTGCATGTGATTCAACTCCATTTAGGATGGGGAAACAAAAGCTAGCTCGCCTTACAAGAAACACACTCTGCTTTTGAGAAAAGGGCAGTCTTCTACTCTACTGTGTTTCCAATGGGATCCGAACAGTGAGCTTGCTCAGAACAAAAGAACTGTGCTTCCTACACACAGGGGCCATATCCCGTTCAATTCTTCTAGGAAACTGACAAGAAGAGTAGATCCTCTTCAGTCCAATACACTGTACTTGCTTGGAACAGACGGGAGTGCTATTTGCACTGTGTATGGCAATGGGAGCGCAATAGTGACTCTTCTTACCAGAAAACAACTCTTGCTCGTAGGACCAAAAACTGCATGTGATTCAACTCCATTTAGGACTGGGAAACAAACGCTAGCTCGCATTACAAGAAACACACTCTGCTTTTGACTAAAGGGCACTCTTCTACTCTACTGTGTTTCCTATAGAGCCAGAACAGTGAGCTTGCTCAGAACAAAAGAACTGTGCTTCCTACACACACGGGCCATATCTAGTTCAACTCTGCTTAGGAAACTCACAAGAACAGTAGCTCCTCTTCAGTCCAATACACTGTACTTGCTGGGAACAGACGGGAGTGCTATTTGCACTGTGTATTGTAATGGGAGCACAATAGTGACTCTTCTTACCAGAAAACAACTCTTGCTCGTAGGACCAGAAACTGCATGTGACTCAACTCCATTTAGGACTGGGAAACAAAAGCTCGGTCGAATTACAAGAAACACACTCTGCTTTTGAGAAAAGAGTACTCTTCTACTCTACTGTGTTTCCTATAGGGCCAGAACAGTGTGTTTGCTCAGAACAAAAGAACTGTGCTTCCTACACACACGGGCCATATCTAGTTCAACTCTGCTTAGGAAACTGAAAAGAACAGTAGCTCCTCTTCAGTCCCATACACTGCACTTGCTGAGAACAGACGCGAGTGCTTTTTGCACTGTGTATGGCAATGGGAGCGCAATAGTGACTCTTCTTACCAGAAAACAACTGTTGGTCGTAGGACCAGAAACTGCATGGGATTCAACTCCATTTAGGACTGGGAAACAAACACTAGCTCGCCTTACAAGAAACACACTCTGCTTTTGAGAAAAGAGCACTCTTCTACTCTACTGTGTTTCCTATGGGGTCTGAACAGTGTGGTGGCTCAGAACAAAAGAACTGTGCTTCCTACACACACGGGACATATCTAGTTCAACTCTGCTTAGGAAACTGACAAGAGCAGTAGCTCCACTTCAGTCCAGTACACTGTACTTGCTGGGAACAGACACGAGTACTATTTACACTGTGTATGGCAATGGGAGCACAATAGTGACTCTTCTTAACAGTAAACAACTCTTGCTCGTAGGACCAGAAACTGCATCTGATTCAACTCCATTTAGGACTGGGAAACAAACGCTATCTTTCCTTACAAGAAACACACTCTGTTTCTGAGAAAAGGGCACTCTTCTACTCTACAGTGTTTCCTATGGGATCCCAACAGTGAGCTTGCTCAGAACAAAAGAACTGTGCTTCCTACACACACGGGCCATATCTAGTTCAATTCTGCTAGGAAACTGACAAGAACAGTAGATCCCCTTCAGTCCAATACACTGTAATTGCTGGCAACAGACGCCAGTGCTACTTGCTCTGTGTATGACAATGGGAGTGCAATAGTGACTCTTCTTACCAGAAAACAACTCTTGTTCATAGGACTAGAAACTGCATGGGATTCAAATACATTTAGGACCGGGAAACAAGGGCTAGCTCGCCTTACAAGAAACACACTCTGCTTTTGAGAAAAGAGCACTCTTCTACTCTACTGTGTTTCCTATGGGGTCCCGCAGTGAGCTTGCTCAGAACAAAAGAACTGTGCTTCCTACACACACGGGCCATATCTCGTTCAACTCTGCTTAGGAAACTGACAAGAACAGTAGCTCCTCTTCAGTCCAATACACTGTACTTGCTGGGAACAGACACGAGTGCTATTTGCACTGTGTATGGCAATGGGAGCACAACAGTGACTCTTCTTACCAGAAAACAACTCTTGCTCGTAGGACCAAAAACTGCATGTGATTCAACTCCATTTAGGACTGGGAATCAAAAGCTAGCTCGCCTTACAAGAAACATACTCTGCTTTTGAGAAAAGAGCACTCTTCTACTCTACTGTGTTTCCTATGGGGTCCGAACAGTGAGCTTGCTCAGAACAAAAGAACTGTGCTTCCTACACACATGTCCATATCTAGTTCAATTCTGCTAGGAAACTGCCAAGAACAGTAGATCCTCTTCAGTCCAATACACTGTACATGCTGGGAACCAACGCCTGTGCTATTTGCCCTGTGTATGAAAATGGGAGCGCAATAGTGACTTTCCTTAACAGAAAACAACTCTTGCTCGTAGGACCAGAAACTGCATGGGATTCAACTCCATTTCTGAGTGGGAAAAAAACACCAGCTCGCCTTACAAGAAACACACTCTGCTTTTGAGAAAAGAGCACTCTTCTACTCTACTCTGTTTCCTATGGGGTCCGAACAGTTAGCTTGCTGAGAACAAAAGAAACGTGCTTCCTACACACACGGGCCATATCTAGTTCAACTCTGTTAGGAAACTGACAAGAACAGTAGTTCCTTTTCAGTGCAATACACTGTACTTGCTGGGAACAGACGCGAGTGCTATTTGCATTGTGTATGGCAATGGGAGCACAATAGTGACTCTTCTTACCAGAAAACAACTCTTGCTCGTAGGACCAGAAACTGCATGTGATTCAAATCCATTTGGGACTGGGAAACAAACGCTAGCTCGCCTTACAAGAATCACACTCTGCTTTTAAGAAAAGGGCACTCTTCTACTCTACTGTGTTTCCTAACGTGTCCGAACAGTGAGCTTGCTCAGAACAAAAGAACTGTCCTTCCTACACACACGGGCCATATCTAGTTCAATTCTGCTTGGAAACTGACAAGAACAGTAGCTCCTCTTCAGTCCAATACACTGTACTTGCTGGGAACAGACACGAGTGCTATTTGCACTGTGTATGGCAATGGGAGCACAATAGTGACTCTTCTTACCAGAAAACAACTCTTGCTCGTAGGACCAGAAACTGCATGTGATTCAACTCCATTTAGGATTGGGAATCAAACGCTAGCTCGCCTTACAAGAAACACACTCTGCTTTTGAGAAAAGAGCACTCTTCTACTCTACTGTGTTTCCTATGGGGTCCGAACAATGAGCTTGCTCAGAACAAAAGAACTGTGATTCATACACACATGTCCATATGTAGTTCAATTCTGCTAGGAAACTGACAAGAACAGTAGTTCCTCTTCAGTCCAATACACTGTACTTGCTGGGAACAGACGTGAGTGCTATTTGCACTGTGTATGGCAATGGGAGAACAATAGTGACTCTTCTTAGCAGAAAGCAACTTTTGGTCGTAGTACCAGAAACTGCATGTGATTCAACTCCATTTTGGACGAGGAAACAAAAGCTAGCTCGCCTTACAAGAAACACACTCTGCTTTTGAAAAAAGGGCAGTCTTCTACTCCACTGTTTTTCCAATGAGATCCGAACAGTGAGCTTGCTCAGAACAAAAGAACTGTGCTTCCTACACACTAAGGCAATATCTAGTTCAATTCTGCTTGGGAAACTGACAAGAACAGTAGCTCCTCTTCAGTCCAATACACTGTACTTGCTGGGAACAGACGCAAGTGCTATTTGCACTGTGTATGGCAATGGGAGCACAATAGTGACTTTCCTTACCAGAAAACAACTCTTGGTCGTAGGACCAGAAACTGCATGTGATTCAACTCCATTTAGGACTGGGAATCAAACGCTAGCTCGCCTTACAAGAAACACTCTCTGCTTTTGAGAAAAGAAAACTCTTCTACTCTACTGTGTTTCCTATGGGGTCCGAACAGTGAGCTTGTTCATAACAAAAGAACTGTGCTTCCTACACACACAGGCCATATCTAGTTCAAGTCTGCTTAGGAAACTGACAAGAACAGTAGCTCCTCTTCAGTCCAATACACTGTACTTGCTTGGAACAGACGGGAGTGCTATTTGCACTGTGTATGGCAATGGGAGCACATAGTGACTCTTCTTAGCAGAAAACAACTCTTGCTCGTAGGACCAGAAACTGCATGAGATTCAACTCCATTTAGGCCTGGGAAACAAACGCTAGCTTGCCTTACAAGAAACACACTCTGCTTTTGAGAAAAGGGCACTCCTCTACTCTACTGTGTTTCCTATGGGATCTGAACAGTTAGCTTGCTCAGAAAAAAAGAAATGTTTTTCCTACACACACTTGCCATATCTAGTTCAACTCTGTTAGGAAACTGACAAGAACAGTAGTTCCTTTTCAGTGCAATACACTGTACTTGCTGGGAACAGAAGCCAGTGCTATTTGCACTGTGTATGGCAATTGGAGCGCAATAGTGACTCTTCTTACCAGAAAACAACTCTTGCTCATAGGACCAGAAACTGCATGGGATTCAAAACCACTTAGGACTGGGAAAGAAACGCTAGCTCGCCTTACAAGAAACACACTCTGCTTTTGAGAAAAGAGCACTCTACTACTCTACTGTGTTTCCTATGGGGTCCGAACAGTGAGCTTGTTCATAACAAAAGAACTGTGCTTCCTACACACACGGGCCATATCTAGTTCAAGTCTGCTTAGGAAACTGACAAGAACAGTAGCTCCTCTTCAGTCCAATACACTGTACTTGCTGGGAACAGACGCGAGTGCTATTTGCACTGTGTATGGCAATGGGAGAACAATAGTGACTCTTCTTAGCAGAATGCAACTTTTGGTCATAGGACCAGAAAGTGCATGTGACTCAACTCCATTTAGGACGGGGAAACAAAAGCTAGCTCGCCTTACAAGAAACACACTCTGCTTTTGAGAAAAGGGCAGTCTTCTACTCTACTGTGTTTCCAATGGGATTCGAACAGTGAGCTTGCTCAGATCAAAAGAACTGTGCTTCCTACACACTAGGGCAATATCTAGTTCAATTCTGCTTGGGAAACTGACAAGAACAGTAGCTCCTCTTCAGTCCAATACACTGTACTTGCTGGGAACAGACGCAAGTGCTATTTGCACTGTGTATGGCAATGGGAGCACAATAGTGACTTTCCTTACCAGAAAACAACTCTTGCTCATAGGACCAGAAACTGCATGGGATTCAACTCCATTTAGGACTGGGAAACAAACGCTAGCTCGCCTTACCATAAACACACTCTGCTTTTGAATAAGAGCACTCTTCTACTCTACTGTGTTTCCTATGGGGTCCGAACAGTGAGCTTGCTCAGAACAAAAGAACTGCGCTTCCTACAAACATGGCCATATCTAGTTCAATTCTGCTTAGGAAACTGACAAGAAGAGTAGCTCCTCTTCAGTCCAATACACTGTACTTGCTGGGAACAGAGGCGAGTGCTATTTGAACTGTGTATGGCAATGGGAGCGCAATAGTGACTCTTCTTACCAGAAAACAACTCTTGCTCGTAGGACCAGAAACTGCATGAGATTCAACTCCATTTAGGACTTGCAAACAAAGGCTAGCTCGCCTTACAAGAAACACACTCTGCTTTTAAGAAAAGGGCACTCGTCTACTCTACTGTGTTTCCTATGGGATCCGAACAGTTAGCTTGCTCTGAAAAAAATAAATGTTTTTCCTACACACACGGGCCATATCTAGTTCAACTCTGTTAGGAAACTGACAAGAACAGTAGTTCCTTTTCAGTGCAATACACTGTACTTGCTGGGAACAGAAGCCAGTGCTATTTACACTGTGTATGGCAATTGGAGCGCAATAGTGACTCTTCTAACCCGAAAACAACACTTGGTCGTATGACCAGAAACTGCATGTGATTCAACTCCATTTAGGACTGGGAAAAAAACGCTAGCTCGCCTTACGAGAAACACACTCTGCTTTTGAGAAAAGAGCACTCTTCTACTCTACTGTGTTTTCTAAGGGGTCTGAACAGTGAGCTTGCTCAGAACAAAAGAACTGTGCTTCCTAAACACACGGGCCATATCTAGTTCAACTCTGCTTAGGAAACTGACAAGAACAGTAGCTCCTCTTCATTCCAATACTCTGTACTTGCTGGGAACAGACGCGAGTGCTATTTGCAATGTGTATGGCAATGGGAGCACAATAGTGACTTTCCTTACCAGAAAACAACTCTTGCTCATAGGACCAGAAACTGCATGTGATTAAACTCCATTTAGGACTGGGAAACAAACGCTAGCTCGCCTTACAAGAAACACACTCTGCTTTTGAGAGAGAGCCCTCTTCTACTCTACTGTGTTTCCTATGGGGTCCGAACAGTGAGCTTGCTCAGAACAAAAGAACTGTGCTTCCTACAAACATGGCCATATCTAGTTCAATTCTGCTTAGGAAACTGACAAGAAGAGTAGCTCCTCTTCAGTCCAATACACTGTACTTGCTGGGAACAGACGCGAGTGCTATTTGAACTGTGTATGGCAATGGGAGCACATAGTGACTCTTCTTAGCAGAAAACAACTCTTGCTCGTAGGACCAGAAACTGCATGAGATTCAACTCCATTTAGGCCTGGGAAACAAACGCTAGCTTGCCTTACAAGAAACACACTCTGCTTTTGAGAAAAGGGCACTCCTCTACTCTACTGTGTTTCCTATGGGATCTGAACAGTTAGTTTGCTCAGAAAAAAAGAAATGTTTTTCCTACACACACTTGCCATATCTAGTTCAACTCTGTTAGGAAACTGACAAGAACAGTAGTTCCTTTTCAGTGCAATACACTGTACTTGCTGGGAACAGAAGCCAGTGCTATTTGCACTGTGTATGGCAATTGGAGCGCAATAGTGACTCTTCTTACCAGAAAACAACTCTTGCTCATAGGACCAGAAACTGCATGGGATTTAAAACCACTTAGGACTGGGAAACAAACGCTAGCTCGCCTTACAAGAAACACACTCTCAGGCCGGGCGGTGGTGGCGCACGCCTTTAATCCCAGCACTCGGGAGGCAGAGCCAGGCGGATCTCTGTGAGTTCGAGGCCAGCCTGGGCTACCAAGTGAGTTCCAGGAAAAAGGCGCAAAGCTACACAGAGAAACCCTGTCTCGAAAAACCAAAAAAAAAAAAAAAAAAAAAAAAAGAAACACACTCTGCTTTTGAGAAAAGAGCACTCTACTACTCTACTGTGTTTCCTATGGGGTCCGAACAGTGAGCTTGTTCATAACAAAAGAACTGTGCTTCCTACACACACGGGCCATATCTAGTTCAAGTCTGCTTAGGAAACTGACAAGAACAGTAGCTCCTCTTCAGTCCAATACACTGTACTTGCTGGGAACAGACACGAGTGCTATTTGCACTGTGTATGGCAATGGGAGCACAATAGTGACTTTCCTTACCAGAAAACAACTCTTGCTCATAGGACCAGAAACTGCATGGGATTCAACTCCATATAGGACTGGGAAACAAACGCTAGCTCGCCTTACAAGAAACACACTCTGCTTTTGAGAAAGAGCACTCTTCTACTCTACTGTGTTTACAATGGGATCCGAACAGTGAGCTTGCTCAGAACAAAAAAAATTGTGCTTCCTACACACACGGACCATATCTAGTTCAACTCTGCTCTGGAAACTGACAAGACCAGTAGCTCCTCTTCAGTCCAATACACTGTACTTGCTGGGAACAGACACAAGTGCTATTTGCACTGTGTATGGCAATGGGAGCGCAATAGTGACTCTTCTTACCAGAAAACAACACTTGGTCGTAGAACCAGAAACTGCATGGGATTCAACTCCATTTAGGACTGGGAAACAAACGCTAGCTTGCCTTACAAGAAACACACTCTGCTTTTGAGAAAAGAGCACTCTTCTACTCTACTGTGTTTTCTAAGGGGTCTGAACAGTGAGCTTGCTCAGAACAAAAGAACTGTGCTTCCTAAACACACGGGCCATATCTAGTTCAACTCTGCTTAGGAAACTGACAAGAACAGTAGCTCCTCTTCATTCCAATACTCTGTGCTTGCGGGGAACAGACGCGAGTGCTATTTGCACTGTGTATGGCAATGGGAGCACAATAGTGACTCTTCTTACCAGTAAACAACTCTTGCTCGTAGGACCAGAAACTGCATGTGATTCAACTCCATTTAGGACTGGGAATCAAAAGCTAGCCGCCTTACAAGAAACACACTCTGCTTTTGAGAAAAGAGCACTCTTCTACTCTACTGTGTTTCCTATGGGGTCCGAACAGTGAGCTTGCTCAGAACAAAAGAACTGTGCTTCCTACACACATGTCCATATCTAGTTCAATTCTGCTAGGAAACTGACAAGAACAGTAGATCCTCTTCAGTCCAATACACTGTACATGCTGGGAACCGACGCCTGTGCTATTTGCCCTGTGTAGGAAAATGGGAGGGCAATAGTGACTTTCCTTACCAGAAAACAACTCTTGCTCGTAGGACCAGAAACTGCATGTGATTCAACTGCATTTCTGAGTGGGAAAAAAACACCAGCTCGCCTTACAAGAAACACACTCTGCTTTTGAGAAAAGAGCACTCTTCTACTCTACTCTGTTTCCTATGTGGTCCGAACAGTGAGCTTGCTCAGAACAAAAGAACTGTGCTTCCTACACACACGGGACATATCTAGTTCAACTCTGCTTAGGAAACTGACAAGAACAGTAGCTCCTCTTCAGTCCAATACACTGTACTTGCTGGGAACAGACGCGAGTGCTATTTGCACTGTGTATGGCAATGGGAGCACAATAGTGACTTTCCTTACCAGAAAACAACTCCTGCTCATAGGACCAGAAACTGCATGGAATTCAACTCCATTTAGGACTGGGAAACAAACGCTAGCTCGCCTTACAAGAAACATTCTCTGCTTTTGAGAAAGAGCCCTCTTCTACTCTACTGTGTTTCCTATGGGATCCGAACAGTGAGCTTGCTCAGAACAAAAGAACTGTGCTTCCTACAAACATGGCCATATCTAGTTCAATTCTGCTTAGGAAACTGACAAGAAGAGTAGCTCCTCTTCAGTCCAATACACTGTACTTGCTGGGAACAGACGCGAGTGCTATTTGCACTGTGTATGGCAATGGGAGCACAATAGTGACTCTTCTTACCAGAAAACAACTCTTGGTCGTAGTACCAGAAACTGCTTGTGATTCAACTCCATTTAGGACTAGGAAACAAACGCTAGCTCGCCTTACAAGAAACACACTCTGCTTTTGAGAAAAGGGCACTCTTCAACTCTACTGTGTTTTCTATGGGATCCGAACAGTTAGCTTGCTCAGAACAAAAGAAATGTGCTTCCTACACACATGGGCCATATCTAGTTCAACTCTGTTAGGAAACTGACAAGAACAGTAGTTCCTTTTCAGTGCAATACACTGTACTTGCTGGGAACAGAAGCCAGTGCTATTTGCACTGTGTATGGCAATTGGAGCGCAATAGTGACTCTTCTTACCCGAAAACAACACTTGGTCTTAGGACCAGAAACTGCATGTGATTCAACTCCATTTAGGACTGCGAAACAAACGCTAGCTCGCCTTACAAGAAACACACCCTGCTTTTGAGAAAAGAGCACTCTTCTACTCTACTGTGTTTTCTATGGGGTCAGAACAGTGAGCTTGCTCAGAACAAAGAAATGTGCTTCCAAAAAACATGGGCCATATCTAGTTGAACTCTGCTTAGAAAACTGACAAGAACAGTAGCTCCTCTTCAGTCCAATACACTGTACATGCTGGGAACCGACGCCTGTGCTATTTGTCCTGTGTATGAAAATGGGAGCGCAATAGTGTCTTTCCTTACCAGAAAACAACTGTTGTTCGTAGGACCAGAGACTGCATGGGATTCAACTCCACTTCTGAGTGGGAAAAAAACACCAGCTCGGCTTACAAGAAACACACTCTGCTTTTGAGAAAAGGGCACTCTTCTACTCTACTGTTTCCTATGGGGTCCAAACAGTGAGCTTGCTCAGAACAAAAGAACTGTGCTTCCTACACACAGGGGACATATCTAGTTCAACTCTGTTTAGGAAACTGACAAGAACAGTAGCTCCTCTTCAGTCCAATACACTGTACTTGCTGGGAACAGACGTGAGTGCTATTTGCACTGTGTATGGAAAAGGGAGAACAATAGTGACTCTTCTTAGCAGAAAGCAACTTTTGGTCGTAGGACCAGAAACTGCATGGGATTCAACTCCATTTAGGACTGGGAAACAAACGCTAGTTCGCCTTACAAGAAACACACTCTGCTTTTGAGAAAGAGCACTCTTCTACTCTACTGTGTTTCCTATGGGGTCCAAACAGTGAGCTTGCTCAGAACAAAAGAACTGTGCTTCCTACAAACATGGCCATATCTAGTTCAATTCTGCATAGGAAACTGACAAGAACAGTAGTTCCTTTTCAGTGCAATACACTGTACTTGCTGGGAACAGACACAAGTGCTATTTGCACTGTGTATGGCAATGGGAGCGCAATAGTGACTCTTCTTACCCGAAAACCACACTTGGTCGTAGAACCAGAAACTGCATGGGATTCAACTCCATTTAGGACTGGGAAACCAACGCTAGCTCGCCTTACAAGAAACACACTCTGCTTTTGAGAAAAGAGCACTCTTCTACTCTACTGTGTTTTCTAAGGGGTCTGAACAGTGAGCTTGCTCAGAACAAAAGAACTGTGCTTCCTAAACACACGGGCCATATCTAGTTCAACTCTGCTTAGGAAACTGACAAGAACAGTAGCTCCTCTTCATTCCAATACTCTGTACTTGCTGGGAACAGATGCGAGTGCTATTTGCAATGTGTATGGCAATGGGAGCACAATAGTGACTTTCCTTACCAGAAAACAACTCTTGCTCATAGGACCAGGAACTGCATGGGATTCAAAACCACTTCGGACTGGGAAAAAAAACGCTAGCTCGTTTTACAAGAAACACACTCTGCTTTTGAGAAAAGAGCACTCTTCTACTCTACTGTGTTTCCTATGGGGTCCGAACAATGAGCTTGTTCATATCAAAAGAACTGTGCTTCCTACACACACGGGCCATATCTAGTTCAAGTCTGCTTAGGAAACTGACAAGAAGAGTAGCTCCTCTTCAGTCCAATACACTGTACTTGCTGGGAAGAGACACGAGTGCTATTTGCACTGTGTATGGCAATGGGAGCACAATTGTGACTCTTCTTACCAGAACACAACTCTTGCTCTTAGGACCAAAAACTGCATGTGATTCAACTCCATTTAGGACTGGGAATCAAACGCTAGCTCGCCTTACAAGAAACACACTCTGCTTTTGAGAAAAGAGCACTCTTTACTTTACTGTGTTTCCTATGGGGTCCGAACAGTGAGCTTGCTCAGAACAAAAGAACTGTGCTTCCTACACACATGTCCATATCTAGTTCAATTCTGATAGGAAACTGTCAAGAAGTGTAGATCCTCTTCAGTCCAATACACTGTACATGCTGTGAACCGACACCTGTGCTAATTGCCCTGTGTATGAAAATGGGAGCGCAATAGTGACTTTCCTTACCAGAAAACAACTCTTGCTCGTAGGACCAGAAACTGCATGGGATTCAACTCCATTTCTGAGTGGGAAAAAAACAACTGCTCTCCTTACAAGAAACACACTCTGCTTTTGAGAAAAGAGCACTCTTCTACTCCACTGTGTTTCCTATGGGGTCCGAACAGTGAGCTTGCTCAGAACATAAGAACTGTGCTTCCTACACACACGGGACATATCTAGTTCAACTCTGCTTAGGAAACTGACAAGAACAGTAGCTCCTCTTCAGTCCAATACACTGTACTTGCTGGGAACAGACAGAAGTGCTATTTGCACTGTGAATGGCAATGGGAGCGCAATAGTGACTCTTCTTACCCGAAAACAACACTTGGTCGTAGAACCAGAAACTGCATGGGATTCAACTCCATTTAGGACTGGGAAACAAACGCTAGCTCGCCTTACAAGAAACACACTCTGCTTTTGAGAAAAGGGCACTCTTCTACTCTACTGTGTTTACAATGGGATCTGAACAGTGAGCTTGCTCAGAACAAAAGAACTGTGCTTCCTACACACACGGGCCATATCTAGTTCAACTCTGCTCTGGAAACTGACAAGAACAGTAGCTCCTCTTCAGTCCAATACACTGTACTTGCTTAGAACAGATACAAGTGCTATTTGCACTGTGTATGGCAATGGGAGCGCAATAGTGACTCTTCTTACCCGAAAACAACACTTGGTCGAATTATCAGAAACTGCATATGATTCAACTCCATTTAGGACTGGGAAACAAACGCTAGCTCGCCTTACAAGAAACACACTCTGCTTTTGAGAAAAGAGCACTCTTCTACTCTACTGTGTTTTCTAAGGTGTCTGAACAGTGAGCTTGCACAGAACAAAAGAACTGTGCTTCCTAAACACACGGGCCATATCTAGTTCAACTCTGCTTAGGAAACTGACAAGAACAGTAGCTCCTCTTCATTCCAATACTCTGTACTTGCTGGGAACAGACGCGAGTGCTATTGCCAATGTGTATGGCAATGGGAGCACAATAGTGACTTTCCTTACCAGAAAACAACTCTTGCTCATAGGACCAGAAACTGCATGTGATTAAACTCCATTTAGGACTGGGAAACAAACGCTAGCTCGTCTTACAAGAAACACACTCTGCTTTTGATAAAAGAGCACTCTTCTACTCTACTGTGTTTCCTATAAGTCCAGAACAGTGAGCTTGTTCAGAACAAAAGAACTGTGCTTCCTACACACACGGGCAATATCTAGTTCAACTCTGTTTAGGAAACTGACAAGAACAGTAGCTCCTCTTCAGTCCAGTACACTGTACTTGCTGGGAACAGACGCGACTGCTATTTGCACTGTGTATGGCAATGGGAGCACAATAGTGACTCTTCTTACCAGTAAAAAACTCTTGCTCGTAGGACCAGAAACTGCATGTGATTCAACTCCATTTAGGACTGGGATACAAACGCTAGCTCGCCTTACAAGAAACACACTTTGTTTCTGAGAAAAGGGCACTCTTCTACTCTACTGTGTTTCCTATGGGATCCAAACAGTGAGCTTGCTCAGAACAAAAGAACTGTCCTTCCTACACACACGGGCCATATCTAGTTCAATTCTGCTAGGAAGCTGAAAAGAACAGTAGATCCTCTTCAGTCCAATACACTGTAATTGCTGGGAACAGACGCCAGTGCTATTTGCACTTGTATGGCAATGGGAGCACAATAGTGACTCTTCTTAGCAGAAAACAACTCTTGCTCGTAGGACCAGAAACTGCATGTGATTCAACTCCATTTAGGACTGCGAAACAAACGCTATCTCGCCTTACAAGAAACACACTCTGCTTTTAAGAAAAGGGCACTCTTCTACTCTACTGTGTTTCCTATGGTGTCCGAACAGTGAGCTTGCTCAGAACAAAAGAATTGTCCTTCCTACACACACGGGCCATAACTAGTTCAATTCTGCTAGGAAACTGACAAGAACAGTAGCTCCTCTTCAGTCCAATACACTGTACATGCTGGGAACAGACACGAGTGCTATTTGCACTGTGTATGGCAATGGGAGCAAAATAGTGACTCTTCTTACCAGAAAACAACTCTTGCTCGTAGGACCAAAAACTGCATGTGATTCAACTCCATTTAGGACTGGGAATCAAACGCTAGCTCGCCTTACAAGAAACACACTCTGCTTTTGAGAAAAGAGCACTCTTCTACTCTACTGTGTTTCCTATGGGGTCCGAACAGTGAGCTTGCTCAGAACAAAAGAACTGTGCTTCCTACACACATGTCCATATATAGTTCAATTCTGCTAGGAAACTGACAAGAACAGTAGATCCTCTTCAGTCCAATACACTGTACATGCTGGGAACCGACGCCTGTGCTATTTGTCCTGTGTATGAAAATGGGAGCACAATAGTGTCTTTCCTTACCAGAAAACAACTGTTGGTCGTAGGACCAGAAACTGCATGGGATTCAACTCCACTTCTGAGTGGGAAAAAAACACCAGCTCGCCTTACAAGAAACACACTCTGCTTTTGAGAAAAGAGCACTCTTCTACTCTACTGTTTCCTATGGGGTCCAAACAGTGAGCTTGCTCAGAACAAAAGAACTGTGCTTCCTACACACACGGGACATATCTAGTTCAACTCTGTTTAGGAAACTGACAAGAACAGTAGCTCCTCTTCAGTCCAATACACTGTACTTGCTGGGAACAGACGTGAGTGCTATTTGCACTGTGTATGGAAAAGGGAGAACAATAGTGACTCTTCTTAGCAGAAAGCAACTTTTGGTCGTAGGACCAGAAACTGCATGGGATTCAACTCCATTTAGGACTGGGAAACAAACGCTAGTTCGCCTTACAAGAAACACACTCTGCTTTTGAGAAAGAGCACTCTTCTACTCTACTGTGTTTCCTATGGGGTCCAAACAGTGAGCTTGCTCAGAACAAAAGAACTGTGCTTCCTACAAACATGGCCATATCTAGTTCAATTCTGCATAGGAAACTGACAAGAACAGTAGTTCCTTTTCAGTGCAATACACTGTACTTGCTGGGAACAGACACAAGTGCTATTTGCACTGTGTATGGCAATGGGAGCGCAATAGTGACTCTTCTTACCCGAAAACCACACTTGGTCGTAGAACCAGAAACTGCATGGGATTCAACTCCATTTAGGACTGGGAAACCAACGCTAGCTCGCCTTACAAGAAACACACTCTGCTTTTGAGAAAAGAGCACTCTTCTACTCTACTGTGTTTTCTAAGGGGTCTGAACAGTGAGCTTGCTCAGAACAAAAGAACTGTGCTTCCTAAACACACGGGCCATATCTAGTTCAACTCTGCTTAGGAAACTGACAAGAACAGTAGCTCCTCTTCATTCCAATACTCTGTACTTGCTGGGAACAGATGCGAGTGCTATTTGCAATGTGTATGGCAATGGGAGCACAATAGTGACTTTCCTTACCAGAAAACAACTCTTGCTCATAGGACCAGGAACTGCATGGGATTCAAAACCACTTCGGACTGGGAAAAAAACGCTAGCTCGTTTTACAAGAAACACACTCTGCTTTTGAGAAAAGAGCACTCTTCTACTCTACTGTGTTTCCTATGGGGTCCGAACAATGAGCTTGTTCATATCAAAAGAACTGTGCTTCCTACACACACGGGCCATATCTAGTTCAAGTCTGCTTAGGAAACTGACAAGAAGAGTAGCTCCTCTTCAGTCCAATACACTGTACTTGCTGGGAAGAGACACGAGTGCTATTTGCACTGTGTATGGCAATGGGAGCACAATTGTGACTCTTCTTACCAGAACACAACTCTTGCTCTTAGGACCAAAAACTGCATGTGATTCAACTCCATTTAGGACTGGGAATCAAACGCTAGCTCGCCTTACAAGAAACACACTCTGCTTTTGAGAAAAGAGCACTCTTTACTTTACTGTGTTTCCTATGGGGTCCGAACAGTGAGCTTGCTCAGAACAAAAGAACTGTGCTTCCTACACACATGTCCATATCTAGTTCAATTCTGATAGGAAACTGTCAAGAAGTGTAGATCCTCTTCAGTCCAATACACTGTACATGCTGTGAACCGACACCTGTGCTAATTGCCCTGTGTATGAAAATGGGAGCGCAATAGTGACTTTCCTTACCAGAAAACAACTCTTGCTCGTAGGACCAGAAACTGCATGGGATTCAACTCCATTTCTGAGTGGGAAAAAAACAACTGCTCTCCTTACAAGAAACACACTCTGCTTTTGAGAAAAGAGCACTCTTCTACTCCACTGTGTTTCCTATGGGGTCCGAACAGTGAGCTTGCTCAGAACATAAGAACTGTGCTTCCTACACACACGGGACATATCTAGTTCAACTCTGCTTAGGAAACTGACAAGAACAGTAGCTCCTCTTCAGTCCAATACACTGTACTTGCTGGGAACAGACAGAAGTGCTATTTGCACTGTGAATGGCAATGGGAGCGCAATAGTGACTCTTCTTACCCGAAAACAACACTTGGTCGTAGAACCAGAAACTGCATGGGATTCAACTCCATTTAGGACTGGGAAACAAACGCTAGCTCGCCTTACAAGAAACACACTCTGCTTTTGAGAAAAGGGCACTCTTCTACTCTACTGTGTTTACAATGGGATCTGAACAGTGAGCTTGCTCAGAACAAAAGAACTGTGCTTCCTACACACACGGGCCATATCTAGTTCAACTCTGCTCTGGAAACTGACAAGAACAGTAGCTCCTCTTCAGTCCAATACACTGTACTTGCTTAGAACAGATACAAGTGCTATTTGCACTGTGTATGGCAATGGGAGCGCAATAGTGACTCTTCTTACCCGAAAACAACACTTGGTCGAATTATCAGAAACTGCATATGATTCAACTCCATTTAGGACTGGGAAACAAACGCTAGCTCGCCTTACAAGAAACACACTCTGCTTTTGAGAAAAGAGCACTCTTCTACTCTACTGTGTTTTCTAAGGTGTCTGAACAGTGAGCTTGCACAGAACAAAAGAACTGTGCTTCCTAAACACACGGGCCATATCTAGTTCAACTCTGCTTAGGAAACTGACAAGAACAGTAGCTCCTCTTCATTCCAATACTCTGTACTTGCTGGGAACAGATGCGAGTGCTATTGCCAATGTGTATGGCAATGGGAGCACAATAGTGACTTTCCTTACCAGAAAACAACTCTTGCTCATAGGACCAGAAACTGCATGTGATTAAACTCCATTTAGGACTGGGAAACAAACGCTAGCTCGTCTTACAAGAAACACACTCTGCTTTTGATAAAAGAGCACTCTTCTACTCTACTGTGTTTCCTATAAGTCCAGAACAGTGAGCTTGTTCAGAACAAAAGAACTGTGCTTCCTACACACACGGGCAATATCTAGTTCAACTCTGTTTAGGAAACTGACAAGAACAGTAGCTCCTCTTCAGTCCAGTACACTGTACTTGCTGGGAACAGACGCGACTGCTATTTGCACTGTGTATGGCAATGGGAGCACAATAGTGACTCTTCTTACCAGTAAAAAACTCTTGCTCGTAGGACCAGAAACTGCATGTGATTCAACTCCATTTAGGACTGGGATACAAACGCTAGCTCGCCTTACAAGAAACACACTTTGTTTCTGAGAAAAGGGCACTCTTCTACTCTACTGTGTTTCCTATGGGATCCAAACAGTGAGCTTGCTCAGAACAAAAGAACTGTCCTTCCTACACACACGGGCCATATCTAGTTCAATTCTGCTAGGAAGCTGAAAAGAACAGTAGATCCTCTTCAGTCCAATACACTGTAATTGCTGGGAACAGACGCCAGTGCTATTTGCACTTGTATGGCAATGGGAGCACAATAGTGACTCTTCTTACCAGAAAACAACTCTTGCTCGTAGGACCAGAAACTGCATGTGATTCAACTCCATTTAGGACTGCGAAACAAACGCTATCTCGCCTTACAAGAAACACACTCTGCTTTTAAGAAAAGGGCACTCTTCTACTCTACTGTGTTTCCTATGGTGTCCGAACAGTGAGCTTGCTCAGAACAAAAGAATTGTCCTTCCTACACACACGGGCCATAACTAGTTCAATTCTGCTAGGAAACTGACAAGAACAGTAGCTCCTCTTCAGTCCAATACACTGTACATGCTGGGAACAGACACGAGTGCTATTTGCACTGTGTATGGCAATGGGAGCAAAATAGTGACTCTTCTTACCAGAAAACAACTCTTGCTCGTAGGACCAAAAACTGCATGTGATTCAACTCCATTTAGGACTGGGAATCAAACGCTAGCTCGCCTTACAAGAAACACACTCTGCTTTTGAGAAAAGAGCACTCTTCTACTCTACTGTGTTTCCTATGGGGTCCGAACAGTGAGCTTGCTCAGAACAAAAGAACTGTGCTTCCTACACACATGTCCATATATAGTTCAATTCTGCTAGGAAACTGACAAGAACAGTAGATCCTCTTCAGTCCAATACACTGTACATGCTGGGAACCGACGCCTGTGCTATTTGTCCTGTGTATGAAAATGGGAGCACAATAGTGTCTTTCCTTACCAGAAAACAACTGTTGGTCGTAGGACCAGAAACTGCATGGGATTCAACTCCACTTCTGAGTGGGAAAAAAACACCAGCTCGCCTTACAAGAAACACACTCTGCTTTTGAGAAAAGAGCACTCTTCTACTCTACTGTTTCCTATGGGGTCCAAACAGTGAGCTTGCTCAGAACAAAAGAACTGTGCTTCCTACACACACGGGACATATCTAGTTCAACTCTGTTTAGGAAACTGACAAGAACAGTAGCTCCTCTTCAGTCCAATACACTGTACTTGCTGGGAACAGACGCGAGTGCTAATTGCACTGTGTATGGCAATTGGAGAACAATAGTGACTCTTCTTAGCAGAAAGCAACTTTTGGTCGTAGGACCAGAAACTGCATGTGATTCAACTCCATTTAGGACGGGGAAACAAAAGATAGCTCGCCTTACAAGAAACACACTCTGCTTTTGAGAAAAGGGCAGTCTTCTACTCTACTGTGTTTCCAATGGGATCCGAATAGTGAGCTTGCTCCGAACAAAAGAACTGTGCTTCCTACACTCTAGGGCAATATCTAGTTCAATTCTGCTTGGGAAACTGACAAGAACAGTAGCTCCTCTTCAGTCCAATACACTGTACTTGCAGGGAACAGACGCAAGTGCTATTTGCACTGTGTATGGCAATGGGAGCACAATAGTGACTTTCCTTACCAGAAAACAACTCTTGCTCATAGGACCAGAAACTGCATGGGATTCAACTCCATTTAGGACTGGGAAACAAACGCTAGTTTGCCTTACAAGAAACACACTCTGCTTTTGAGAAAGAGCACTCTTCTACTCTACTGTGTTTCCTATGGGGTCCGAACAGTGAGCTTGCTCAGAACAAAAGAACTGTGCTTCCTACAAACATGGCCATATCTAGTTCAATTCTGCTTAGGAAACTGACAAGAAGAGTAGCTCCTCTTCAGTCCAATACACTGTACTTGCTGGGAACAGACGCGAGTGCTATTTGAACTGTGTATGGCAATGGGAGCGCAATAGTGACTCTTCTTAGCAGAAAACAACTCTTGCTCGTAGGACCAGAAACTGCATGAGATTCAACTCAATTTAGAACTGGGAAACAAACGCTAGCTCGCCTTACAAGAAACACACTCTGCTTTTGAGAAAAGGGCACTCCTCTACTCTACTGTGTTTCCTATGGGATCCGAACAGTTAGCTTGCTCAGAAAAAAAGAAATGTTTTTCCTACACACACGGGCCATATCTATTTCAACTCTGTTAGGAAACTGACAAGAACAGTAGTTCCTTTTCAGTGCAATACACTGTACTTGCTGGGAACAGAAGCCAGTGCTATTTGCACTGTGTATGGCAATTGGAGCGCAATAGTGACTCTTCTTACCCGAAAACAACACTTGGTCATAGAACCAGAAACTGCATGGGATTCAACTCCATTTAGGACTGGGAAACAAACGCTAGCTCGTCTTACAAGAAACACACTCTGCTTTTGAGAAAAGAGCACTCTTCTACTCTACTATGTTTTCTATGGGGTCTGAACAGTGAGCTTGCTCAGAACAAAAGAACTGTGCTTCCTAAACACACGGGCCATATCTAGTTCAACTCTGCTTAGGAAACTGACAAGAACAGTAGCTCCTCTTCATTCCAATACTCTGTACTTGCTGGGAACAGACGCGAGTGCTTTTTGCAATGTGTATGGCAATGGGAGCACAATTGTGACTTTCCTTACCAGAAAAAACTCTTGCTCATAGGACCAGAAACTGCATGGGATTCAAAACCACTTAGGACTGGGAAACAAACGCTAGCTTGCCTTACAAGAAACACACTCTGATTTTGAGAAAAGAGCACTCTTTTACTTTACTGTGTTTCCTATGGGGTCCGAACAGTGAGCTTGCTCAGAACAAAAGAACTGTGCTTCCTACACACATGTCCATATCTAGTTCAATTCTGCTGGGAAACTGACAAGAACAGTAGCTCCTCTTCAGTCCAATACACTGTACATGGTTTGAACCGACGCCTGTGCTATTTGCCCTGTGTATGAAAATGGGAGCGCAATAGTGACTTTCCTTACCAGAAAACAACTCTTGCTCGTAGGACCAGAAACTGCATGTGATTCAACTCCATTTCTGAGTGGGAAAAAAACAACTGCTCTCCTTACAAGAAACACACTCTGCTTTTGAGAAAAGAGCACTCTTCTACTCTACTGTGTTTCCTATGGGGTCCGAACAGTGAGCTTGCTCAGAACATAAGAACTGTGCTTCCTACACACACTGGACATATCTAGTTCAACTCTGCTTAGGAAACTGACAAGAACAGTAGCTCCTCTTCAGTCCAATACACTGTACTTGCTGGAACAGACACAAGTGCTATTTGCACTGTGTATGGCAATAGGAGAACAATAGTGACTCTTCTTAGCAGAAAGCAACTTTTGGTCGTAGGACCAGAAACTGCATGTGATTCAAATCCATTTAGGACGGGGAAACAAACGCTAGCTCGCCTTACAAGAAACACACTCTGCTTTAGAGAAAAGGGCACTCTTCTACTCTACTGTGTTTCCTATGGAATCCGAACAGTGAGCTTTCTCAGAACAAAAGAACTGTCCTTCCTACACACACGGGCCATATCTAGTTCTATTCTGCTAGGAAACTGACAAGAACAGTAGATCCTCTTCAGTCCAATACTGTAATTGCTGGGAACAGACGCCAGTGCTACTTGCTCTGTGTATGACAATGGGACCGCAATAGTGACTCTTCTTACCCGAAAACAACTCTTGCTCATAGGACCAGAAACTGCATGGGATTCAAATCCATTTAGGACTGGGAAACAAACGCTAGCTTGCGTTACAAGAAACACACTCTGCTTTTGAGAAAAGAGCACTCTTCTACTCTACTGTGTTTCCTATGGGGTCCGAACAGTGAGCTTGCTCAGAACAAATGAACTGTCCTTCCTAAACACACGGGCCATATTTAGTTCAACTCTGCTTAGGAAACTGACAAGAACAGTAGCTCCTCTTCAGTCCAATACATTGTACTTGGTGGGAACAGACGCGAGTGCTATTTGCACTGTGTATGGCAATAGGAGAACAATAGTGACTCTTCTTAGCAGAAATCAACTTTTGGTCGTAGGACCAGAAACTGCATGTGATTCAACTCCATTTAGGACGGGGAAACAAACGCTAGCTCGCCTTACAAGAAACACACTCTGCTTTAGAGAAAAGGGCACTCTTCTACTCTACTGTGTTTCCAATGGGATCCGAACAGTGAGCTTGCTCAGAACAAAAGAGCTGTGCTTCCTACACACTAGGGCCATATCCAGTTCAATTCTGCTTGGGAAACTGACAAGAACAGTAGCTCCTCTTCAGTCCAATACACTGTACTTGCTGGGAACAGACGCAAGTTCTATTTGCACTGTGTATGGCAATGGGAGCACAAAAGTGACTTTCCTTACCAGAAAACAACTCTTGCTCATAGGACCAGAAACTGCATGGGATTCAAATCCATATAGGACTGGGAAACAAACGCTAGCTCGCCTTACTAGAAACACACTCTGCTTTTGAGAAAGAGCTCTCTTCTACTCTACTGTGTTTTCTATGGGGTCCGAACACTGAGCTTGCTCAGAACAAAAGAACTGTGCTTCCTACACACATGTCCATAAATCTAGTTCAATTCTGCTGGGAAACTGACAAGAACAGTAGATCCTCTTCAGTCCAATACACTGTACATGCTGGGAACCGATGCCTGTGCTATTTGCCCTGTATATGAAAATGGGAGCGCAATAGTGACTTTCCTTATCAGAAAACAACTCTTGCTCGTAGGACCAGAGACTGCATGGGATTCAACTCCATTTCTGAGTGGGAAAAAAACACCTGCTCGCCATACAAGAAACACACTCTGCTTTAGAGAAAAGGGCACTCTTCTACTCTACTGTGTTTCCTATGGGATCCGAACAGTGAGCTTTCTCAGAACAAAAGAACTGTCCTTCCTACACACACGGGCCATATCTAGTTCAATTCTGCCAAGAAACTGACAAGAACAGTAGATCCTCTTCAGTCCAATACACTGTAATTGCTGGGAACAGACGCCAGTGCTACTTGCTCTGTGTATGACAATGGGAGCGCAATAGTGACTCTTCTTACCCGAAAACAACTCTTGCTCATAGGACCAGAAACTGCATGGGATTCAAATCCATTTAGGACTGGGAAACAAACGCTAGCTTGCCTTACAAGAAACACACTCTGCTTTTGAGAAAAGAGCACTCTTCTACTCTACTGTGTTTCCTATGGGGTCCGAACTGTGATCTTCCTCAGAACAAAAGAACTGTGCTTGCTACACACACTGGCCATATCTAGTTGAACTCTGCTTAGGAAACTGACAAGAACAGTAGCTCCTCTTCAGTCCAATACACTGTACTTGCTGGGAACAGACACGAGTGCTATTTGTACTGTGTATGGCAATGGGAGCACAATAGTGACTCTTCTTACCAGAAAACAACTCTTGCTGGTAGGACCAAAAACTGCATGTGATTCAACTCCATTTAGGACTGGGAATCAAACGCTAGCTCGCCTTACAAGAAACACACTCCGCTTTTGAGAAAAGAGCACTCTTCTGCTCTACTTTGTTTCCTATGGGGTCCGAACAGTGAGGTTGCTCAGAACAAAAGAAATGTGCTTCCTACACACATGTCCATATCTAGTTCAATTCTGCTAGGAAACTAACAAGAACAGTAGATCCTCTTCAGTCCAATACACTGTACATGCTGGGAACCGATGCCTGTGCTATTTGCCCTGTGTATGAAAATGGGAGCGCAATAGTGACTTTCCTTAAAGAAAACAACTCTTGCTTGTAGGACCAGAAAATGCATGGGATTCAACTCCATTTCTGATTGGAAAAAAACACCTGCTCGCCTTTCAAGAAACACACTCTGCTTTTGAGAAAGAGCACTCTTCTACTCTACTGTGTTTCCTATGGGATTCGAACAGTTAGCTTGCTCAGAAAAAAAGAAATGTGCTTCCTACACACACAGGCCATATCTAGTTCAACTCTGTTAGGAAACTGACAAGAACAGTAGTTCCTTTTCAGTGCAATATACTGTACTTGCTGGGAACAAACGCGAGTGCTATTTGCACTATGTATGGCAATTGGAGCGCAACAGTGACTCTTCTTACCAGAAAACAACACTTGGTCGTAGGACCAGAAACTGCATGTGATTCAACTCCATTTAGGACTGGGAAACAAACGCTAGCTCGCCTTACAAGAAACACACTCTGCTTCTGAGAAAAGAGCACTCTTCTACTCTACTGTGTTTTCTATGGGGTTTGAACAGTGAGCTTTCTGCGAACAAAACAACTGTGCTTCCTAAACACACGGGCCATATCTAGTTCAACTCTGCTTAGGAAACTGACAAGAACAGTAGCTCCTCTTCAGTGCAATACACTGTACTTGGTGGGAACAGACGCGAGTGCTATTTGCACTGTGTATGGCAATGGGAGCACAATAGTGACTCTTCTTACCAGAAAACAACTCTTGCTCGTAGGACCAAAAACTGCATGTGATTCAACTCCATTTAGGACTGGGAATCAAACGCTAGCTCGCCTTACAAGAAACACACTCTGCTTTTGAGAAAAGAGCACTCTTCTGCTCTACTGTTTTTCCTATGGGGTCCGAACAGTGAGGTTGCTCAGAACAAAAGAACTGTGCTTCCTACACACATGTCCATGTCTAGTTCAATTCTGCTAGGAAACTGACAAGAACAGTAGATCCTCTTCAGTCCAATACACTGTACATGCTGGGAACCGATGCCTGTGCTATTTGCACTGTGTATGAAAATGGGAGCGTAATAGTGACTTTCCTTACCAGAAAACAACTCTTGCTCGTAGGACCAGAAACTGCATGGGATTCAACTCCATTTCTGAGTGGAAAAAAAACACCTGCTCGCCTTACAAGAAACACTCTGCTTTTGAGAAAAGAGCACTCTTCTACTCTACTGTTTTTCCTATGGGGTCCGAACAGTGAGCTTGCTCAGAACAAATGAACTGTGCTTAATACACACGGGACATATCTAGGTCAACTCTGCTTAGGAAACTGTCAAGAACAGTAGCTCCTCTTCAGTACAATACACTGTACTTGGTGGGAACAGACGCGAGTGCTATTTGCACTGTGTATGGAAATAGGAGAACAATAGTGACTCTTCTTAGCAGAAAGCAACTTTTGGTCGTAGGACCAGAAACTGCATGTGATTCAACTCCATTTAGGACGGGGAAACAAACGCTAGCTCGCCTTACAAGAAACACACTCTGCTTTTGAGAAAAGAGCACTCTTCTGCTCTACTGTGTTTCCTATGGGGTCCGAACAGTGAGGTTGCTCAGAACAAAAGAACTGTGCTTCCTAAACACACGGGCCATATCTAGTTCAATTCTGCTTAGGAAACTGACAAGAAGAGTAGCTCCTCTTCAGTCCAATACACTGTACTTGGTGGGAACAGACGCGAGTGCTATTTGCACTGTGTATGGCAATGGGAGCACAATAGTGACTCTTCTTACCAGAAAACAACTCTTGCTCGTAGGACCAAAAACTGCATGTGATTCAACTCCATTTAGGACTGGGAATCAAACGCTAGCTCGCCTTACAAGAAACACACTCTGCTTTTGAGAAAAGAGCACTCTTCTGCTCTACTGTGTTTCCTATGGGGTCCGAACAGTGAGGTTGCTCAGAACAAAAGAAATGTGCTTCCTACACACATGTCCATATCTAGTTCAATTCTGCAAGAAACTGACAAGAACAGTAGATCCTCTTCAGTCCAATACACTGTACATGCAGGGAACCGATGCCTGTGCTATTTGCCCTGTGTATGAAAATGGGAGCGCAATAGTGACTTTCCTTAAAGAAAACAACTCTTGCTCGTAGGACCAGAAAATGCATGGGATTCAACTCCATTTCTGAGTGGGAAAAAAACACCTGCTCGCCTTACAAAACACACTCTGCTTTTGAGAAAAGGGCACTCTTCTACTCTACTGTGTTTCCTATGGCATTCGAACAGTTAGCTTGCTCAGAAAAAAAGAAATGTGCTTCCTACACACACGGGTCATATCTAGTTCAACTCTGTTAGGAAACTGACAAGAACAGTAGTTCCTTTTCAGTGCAATATACTGTACTTGCTGGGAAGAAACGCGAGTGCTATTTGCACTATGTATGGCAATTGGAGCGCAACAGTGACTCTTCTTACCAGAAAACAACACTTGGTCGTAGGACCAGAATCTGCATGTGATTCAACTCCATTTAGGACTGGGAAACAAACGCTAGCTCGCCTTACAAGAAACACACTCTGCTTCTGAGAAAAGAACACTCTTCTACTCTACTGTGTTTTCTATGGGGTCTGAACAGTGAGCTTTCTGCGAACAAAAGAACTGTGCTTCCTAAACACACGGGCCATATCTAGTTCAACTCTGCTTAGGAAACTGACAAGAACAGTAGCTCCTCTTCAGTCCAATACACTGTACTTGCTGGAAACAGACGCGAGTGCTATTTGCACTGTGTATGGCAATGGGAGCGCAATAGTGACTTTCCTTACCAGAAATCAACTCTTGCTCGTAGGACCAGAAACTGCATGGGATTCAACTCCATTTCTGAGTGGGAAAAAAACACCTGCTCGCCTTACAAGAAACACACTCTGCTTTTGAGAAAAGAGCACTCTTCTACTCTACTGTGTTTCCTATGGGGTCCAAACAGTGAGCTTGCTCAGAACAAATGAACTGTGCTTAATACACACGGGACATATCTAGTTTACTCTGCTTATGAAACTGACAAGAACAGTAGTTCCTCTTCAGTCCAATACACTGTACTTGCTGGGAACAGACGCGAGTGCTATTTGCACTGTGTATGGCAATGGGAGAACAATAGTGACTCTTCTTAGCAGAAAGCAACTTTTGGTCCTAGGACCAGAAACTGCATGTGATTCAACTCCATTTAGGACTGGGAAACAAACGCTATCTCGCCTTACAAGAAACACATTCTGCTTCTGAGAAAAGGGCACTCTTCTACTCTACTGTGTTTCCTATGGGATCCGAACAGTGAGCTTTCTCAGAACAAAAGAACTGTCCAACCTACACACACGGGCCATATCTAGTTCAATTCTGCCAGGAAACTGACAAGAACAGTAGATCCTCTTCAGTCCAATACACTGTACATGCTGGGAACCGATGCCTGTGCTATTTGCCCTGTATATGAAAATGGCAGCGCAATAGTGACTTTCCTTATCAGAAAACAACTCTTGCTCGTAGGACCAGAAACTGCATGGGATTCAACTCCATTTCTGAGTGGGAAAAAAACACCTGCTCGCCTTACAAGAAACACACTCTGCTTTTGAGAAAAGAGCACTCTTCTGCTCTACTGTGTTTCCTATGGGGTCCGAACAGTGAGGTTGCTCAGAACAAAAGAAATGTGCTTCCTACACACATGTCCATATCTAGTTCAATTCTGCCAAGAAACTGACAAGAACAGTAGATCCTCTTCAGTCCAATACACTGTACATGCTGGGAACCGATGCCTGTGCTGTTTGCCCTGTGTATGAAAATGGGAGCGCAATAGTGACTTTCCTTAAAGAAAACAACTCTTGCTCGTAGGACCAGAAAATGCATGGGATTCAACTCCATTTCTGAGTGGGAAAAAAACACCTGCTCGCCTTACAAGAAACACACTCTGCTTTTGAGAAAAGGGCACTCTTCTACTCTACTGTGTTTCCTATGGCATTCGAACAGTTAGCTTGCTCAGAAAAAAAGAAATGTGCTTCCTACACACACGGGTCATATCTAGTTCAACTCTGTTAGGAAACTGACAAGAACAGTAGTTCCTTTTCAGTGCAATATACTGTACTTGCTGGGAAGAAACGCGAGTGCTATTTGCACTATGTATGGCAATTGGAGCGCAACAGTGACTCTTCTTACCAGAAAACAACACTTGGTCGTAGGACCAGAATCTGCATGTGATTCAACTCCATTTAGGACTGGGAAACAAACGCTAGCTCGCCTTACAAGAAACACACTCTGCTTCTGAGAAAAGAACACTCTTCTACTCTACTGTGTTTTCTATGGGGTCTGAACAGTGAGCTTTCTGCGAACAAAAGAACTGTGCTTCCTAAACACACGGGCCATATCTAGTTCAACTCTGCTTAGGAAACTGACAAGAACAGTAGCTCCTCTTCAGTCCAATACACTGTACTTGCTGGAAACAGACGCGAGTGCTATTTGCACTGTGTATGGCAATGGGAGCGCAATAGTGACTTTCCTTACCAGAAATCAACTCTTGCTCGTAGGACCAGAAACTGCATGGGATTCAATTCCATTTCTGAGTGGGAAAAAAACACCTGCTCGCCTTACAAGAAACACACTCTGCTTTTGAGAAAAGAGCACTCTTCTACTCTACTGTGTTTCCTATGGAGTCCAAACAGTGAGCTTGCTCAGAACAAATGAACTGTGCTTAATACACACGGGACATATCTAGTTTACTCTGCTTATGAAACTGACAAGAACAGTAGTTCCTCTTCAGTCCAATACACTGTACTTGCTGGGAACAGACGCGAGTGCTATTTGCACTGTGTATGGCAATGGGAGAACAATAGTGACTCTTCTTAGCAGAAAGCAACTTTTGGTCGTAGGAACAGAAACTGCATGTGATTCAACTCCATTTAGGACTGGGAAACAAACGCTATCTCGCCTTACAAGAAACACATTCTGCTTCTGAGAAAAGGGCACTCTTCTACTCTACTGTGTTTCCTATGGGATCCGAACAGTGAGCTTTCTCAGAACAAAAGAACTGTCCAACCTACACACACGGGCCATATCTAGTTCAATTCTGCAAGGAAACTGACAGAACAGTAGATCCTCTTCAGTCCAATACACTGTACATGCTGGGAACCGATGCCTGTGCTATTTGCCCTGTATATGAAAATGGGAGCGCAATAGTGACTTTCCTTATCAGAAAACAACTCTTGCTCGTAGGACCAGAAACTGCATGGGATTCAACTCCATTTCTGAGTGGGAAAAAAACACCAGCTCGCCATACATGAAACACACTCTGCTTTAGAGAAAAGGGCACTCTTCTACTCTACTGTGTTTCCTATGGGATCCGAACAGTGAGCTTTCTCAGAACAAAAGAACTGTCCTTCCTACACACACGGGCCATATCTAGTTCAATTCTGCCAAGAAACTGACAAGAACAGTAGATCCTCTTCAGTCCAATACACTGTAATTGCTGGGAACAGACGCCAGTGCTACTTGCTCTGTGTATGACAATGGGAGCGCAATAGTGACTCTTCTTACCCGAAAACAACTGTTGCTCATAGGACCAGAAACTGCATGGGATTCAAATCCATTTAGGACTGGGAAACAAACGCTAGCTTGCCTTACAAGAAACACACTCTGCTTTTGAGAAAAGAGCACTCTCCTACTCTACTGTGTTTCCTATGGGGTCCGAACTGTGATCTTCCTCAGAACAAAAGAACTGTGCTTCCTACACACACTGGCCATATCTAGTTCAACTCTGCTTAGGAAACTGACAAGAACAGTAGCTCCTCTTCAGTCCAATACACTGTACTTGCTGGGAACAGACACGAGTGCTATTTGTACAGTGTATGGAAATGGGAGCACAATAGTGACTCTTCTTACCAGAAAACAACTCTTGCTCGTAGGACCAAAAACTGCATGTGATTCAACTCCATTTAGGACTGGGAATCAAACGCTAGCTCGCTTTACAAGAAACACACTCTGCTTTTGAGAAAAGAGCACTCTTCTGCTCTACTGTGTTTCCTATGGGGTCCGAACAGTGAGGTTGCTCAGAACAAAAGAAATGTGCTTCCTACACACATGTCCATATCTAGTTCAATTCTGCAAGAAACTGACAAGAACAGTAGATCCTCTTCAGTCCAATACACTGTACATGCAGGGAACCGATGCCTGTGCTATTTGCCCTGTGTATGAAAATGGGAGCGCAATAGTGACTTTCTTTACCAGAAAACAACTCTTGCTCGTAGGACCAGAAACTGCATGGGATTCAACTCCATTTCTGAGTGGGAAAAAAACACCTGCTCGCCTTACAAGAAACACACTCTGCTTTTGAGAAAAGAGCACTCTTCTACTCTACTGTGTTTCCTATGGGGTCCGAACAGAGAGCTTGCTCAGAACAAATTAACTGTGCTTAATACACACGGGACATATCTAGTTCAACTCTGCTTAGGAAACTGACAAGAACAGTAGCTCCTCTTCATTCCAATACACTGTACATGGTGGGAACAGACGCGAGTGCTATTTGCACTGTGTATGGCAATGGGAGAACAATAGTGACTCTTCTTAGCAGAAACCAACTTTTGGTCGTAGGACCAGAAACTGCATGTGATTCAACTCCATTTAGGACGGGGAAACAAACGCTAGCTCGCCTTACAAGAAACACACTCTGCTTTAGAGAAAAGGGCACTCTTCTAATCTACTGTGTTTCCAATGTGATCCGAACAGTGAGCTTGCTCAGAACAAAAGAGCTGTGCTTCCTACACACTAGGGCCATATCCAGTTCAATTCTGCTTGGGAAACTGACAAGAACAGTAGCTCCTCTTCAGTCCAATACACTGTACTTGCTGGGAACAGACGCAAGTTCTATTTGCACTGTGTATGGCAATGGGAGCACAAAAGTGACATTCCTTACCAGAAAACAACTCTTGCTCATAGGACCAGAAACTGCATGGGATTCAAATCCATTTAGGACTGGGAAACAAACGCTACCTCGCCTTACAAGAAACACACTCTGCTTTTGAGAAAAGAGCACTCTTCTACTCTACTGTGTTTCCTATGGGGTCTGAACAGTGAGATTGCTCAGAACAAAAGAACTGTCCTTCCTACACACACGGGCCATATCTAGTTCAACTCTGCTTAGAAAACTGACAAGAACAGTAGCTCCTCTTCAGTCCAATACACTGTACTTGCTGGGAACAGACACGAGTGCTATTTGCACTGTGTATGGCAATGGGAGCACAATAGTGACTCTTCTTACCAGAAAACAACTCTTGCTCATAGGACCAAAAACTGCATGTGATTCAACTCCATTTAGTACTGGGAATCAAACGCTAGCTCACCTTACAAGAAACACACTCTGCTTTTGAGAAAAGAGCACTCTTCTACTCTATTGTGTTTCCTATGGGGTCCGAACAGTGAGGTTGCTCAGAACAAAAGAACTGTGCTTCCTACACACATGTCCATATCTAGTTCAATTCTGCTAGGAAACTGACAAGAACAGTAGATCCTCTTCAGTCCAATACACTGTACATGCTGGGAACCGATGCCTGTGCTATTTGCCCTGTGTATGAAAATGGGAGCGCAATAGTGACTTTCTTTACCAGAAAACAACTCTTGCTCGTAGGACCAGAAACTGCATGGGATTCAACTCCATTTCTGAGTGGGAAAAAAACACCTGCTCGCCTTACAAGAAACACACTCTGCTTTTGAGAAAAGAGCACTCTTCTGCTCTACTGTGTTTCCTATGGGGTCCGAACAGTGAGGTTGCTCAGAACAAAAGAAATGTGCTTCCTACACACATGTCCATATCTAGTTCAATTCTGCTAGGAAACTGACAAGAACAGTAGATCCTCTTCAGTCCAATACACTGTACATGCTGGGAACCGATGCCTGTGCTATTTGCCCTGTGTATGAAAATGGGAGCGCAATAGTGACTTTCCTTAAAGAAAACAACTCTTGCTCGTAGGACCAGAAACTGCATGGGATTCAACTCCATTTCTGAGTGAGAAAAAAACACCTACTCGCCATACAAGAAACAAACTCTGCTTTTGAGAAAAGAGCACTCTTCTACTCTACTGTGTTTCCTATGGGGTCCGAACAGTGAGCTTGCACAGAACAAAAGAACTGTGCTTAATACACACGGGACATATCTAGTTCAACTCTGCTTAGGAAACTGACAAGAACAGTAGCTCCTCTTCATTCCAATACTCTGTACTTGCTGGGAACAGACGCGAGTGCTATTTGCACTATGTATGGCAATTGGAGCGCCATAGTGACTCTTCTTACCCGAAAAAAACACTTGGTCGTAGGACCAGAAACTGCATGTGATTCAACTCCATTTAGGACTGGGAAACAAACGCTAGCTCGCCTTACAAGAAACACACTCTGCTTTTGAGAAAAGAGCACTCTTCTACTCTACTGTGTTTCCTATGGGGTCCGAACAGTGAGGTTGCTCAGAACAAAAGAACTGTGCTTCCTACACACATGTCCATATCTAGTTCAATTCTGCTAGGAAACTGACAAGAACAGTAGATCCTCTTCAGTCCAATACACTGTACATGCTGGGAACCGATGCCTGTGCTATTTGCCCTGTGTATGAAAATGGGAGCGCAATAGTGACTTTCTTTACCAGAAAACAACTCTTGCTCGTAGGACCAGAAACTGCATGGGATTCAACTCCATTTCTGAGTGGGAAAAAAACACCTGCTCGCCTTACAAGAAACACACTCTGCTTTTGAGAAAAGAGCACTCTTCTGCTCTACTGTGTTTCCTATGGGGTCCGAACAGTGAGGTTGCTCAGAACAAAAGAAATGTGCTTCCTACACACATGTCCATATCTAGTTCAATTCTGCTAGGAAACTGACAAGAACAGTAGATCCTCTTCAGTCCAATACACTGTACATGCTGGGAACCGATGCCTGTGCTATTTGCCCTGTGTATGAAAATGGGAGCGCAATAGTGACTTTCCTTAAAGAAAACAACTCTTGCTCGTAGGACCAGAAACTGCATGGGATTCAACTCCATTTCTGAGTGAGAAAAAAACACCTACTCGCCATACAAGAAACAAACTCTGCTTTTGAGAAAAGAGCACTCTTCTACTCTACTGTGTTTCCTATGGGGTCCGAACAGTGAGCTTGCACAGAACAAAAGAACTGTGCTTAATACACACGGGACATATCTAGTTCAACTCTGCTTAGGAAACTGACAAGAACAGTAGCTCCTCTTCAGTCCAATACACTGTACTTGCTGGGAACAGACGCGAGTGCTATTTGCACTATGTATGGCAATTGGAGCGCCATAGTGACTCTTCTTACCCGAAAAAAACACTTGGTCGTAGGACCAGAAACTGCATGTGATTCAACTCCATTTAGGACTGGGAAACAAACGCTAGCTCGCCTTACAAGAAACACACTCTGCTTTTGAGAAAAGAGCACTCTTCTACTCTACTGTGTTTCCTATGGGGTCCGAACAGTGAGCTTGCTCAGAACAAAAGAACTGTCCTTCCTACACACACGGGCCATATCTAGTTCAACTCTGCTTAGGAAACTGACTAGAACAGTAGCTCCTCTTCAGTCCAACACACTGTACTTGCTGGGAACAGACATGAGTGCTATTTGCACTGTGTATGGCAATGGGAGCACAATAGTGACTCTTCTTACCAGAAAACAACTCTTGCTCATAGGACCAAAAACTGCATGTGATTCAACTCCTTTTAGGAATGTGAATCTAACGCTAGCTCGCCTGTCAAGAAACACACTCTGCTTTTAAGAAAAGATCACTGTTCTACTCTACTGTGTTTCCTATGGGGTCCAAACAGTGAGGTTGCTCAGAACAAAAGAACTGTGCTTCCTACACACATGTCCATATCTAGTTCAATTCTGCTAGGAAACTGACAAGAACAGTAGATCCTCTTCAGTCCAATACACTGTACATGCTGGGAAACGATGCCTGAGCTATTTGCCCTGTGTATGAAAATGGGAGCGCAATAGTGACTTTCCTTACCAGAAAACAACTCTTGCTCGTAGGATCAGAAACTGCATGGGATTCAACTCCATTTCTGAGTGGGAAAAAAACACCTGCTCGCCTTACAAGAAACACACTCTGCTTTTGAGAAAAGAACACTCTTCTACTCTACTGTGTTTCCTATGGGGTCCGAACAGTGAGCTTGATCAGAACAAATGAACTGTGCTTAATACACACGGGACATATCTAGTTCACTCTGGTTACGAAACTGACAAGAACAGTAGCTCCTCTTCAGTCCAATACACTGTACGTGGTGGGAACAGACGCGAGTGCTATTTGCACTGTGTATGGCAATGGGAGAACAATAGTGACTGTTCTTAGCAGAAAGCAACTTTTGGTCGTAGGACCAGAAACTGCATGTGATTCAACTCCATTTAGGACTAGGAAACAAACGCTACCTCGCCTTACAAGAAACACATTCTGCTTCTGAGAAAAGGGCACTCTTCTACTCTACTGTGTTTCCTATGGGATCCGAACAGTGAGCTTTCTCAGAACAAAAGAACTGTCCTTCCTACACACACGGGCCATATCTAGTTCAATTCTGCTAGGAAACTGACAAGAACAGTAGATCCTCTTCAGTCCAATACACTGTACTTGCTGGGAACAGACGCCAGTGCTACTTGCTCTGTGTATGACATTGGGAGCGCAATAGTGACTCTTCTTACTAGAAAACAACTCTTGCTCATAGGACCAGAAACTGCATGGGATTCAAATCCATTTAGGACTGGGAAACAAACGCTAGCTTGCCTTACAAGAAACACACTCTGCTTTTGAAAAAAGAGCACTCTTCTACTCAACTTTGTTTCCTATGGGGTCCGAACAGTGAGCTTGCTCAGAACAAAAGAACTGCCCTTCCTACACACACGGGCAATATCTAGTTCAACTCTGCTTAGGAAACTGACAAGAACAGTAGCTCTTCTTCAGTCCAATACACTGTACTTGCTGGGAACAGACACAAGTGCTATTTGCACTGTGTATGGCAATGGGAGCACAATAGTGACTCTGATTACCAGAAAACAACTCTTGCTCGTAGAACCAAAAACTGCATGTGATTCAACTCCATTTAGGACTGGGAATCAAACACTAGCTCGCCTGTCAAGAAACACACTCTGCTTTTGAGAAAAGAGCACTCTTCTACTCTACTGTGTTTCCTATGGGGTCCGAACAGTGAGCTTGCTCAGAACAAATGAACTGTGCTTAATACACACGAGACATATCTAGTTCAACTCTGCTTAGGAAACTGACAAGAACAGTAGCTCCTCTTCAGTCCAATACACTGTACTTGGTGGGAACAGACGCGAGTGCTATTTGCACTGTGTATGGCAATGGGAGAACAATAGTGACTCTTCTTAGCAGAAAGCAACTTTTGGTCCTAGGACCAGAAACTGCATGTGATTCAACTCCATTTAGGACTGGGAAACAAACGCTAGCTCGCCTTACAAGAAACACACTCTGCTTTAGAGAAAAGGGCACTCTTCTACTCTACTGTGTTTCCAATGTGATCCGAACAGTGAGCTTGCTCAAAACAAAAGAGCTGTGCTTCCTACACACTAGGGCCATATCCAGTTCAATTCTGCTTGGGAAACTGACAAGAACAGTAGCGCCTCTTCAGTCCAATACACTGTACTTGCTGGGAACAGACCCAAGTTCTATTTGCACTGTGTATGGCAATGGGAGCACAAAAGTGACTTTCCTTACCAGAAAACAACTCTTGGTTGTAGGACCAGAAACTGCATGGGATTCAAATCCATTTAGGACTGGGAAACAAACGCTAGCTCGCCTTACAAGAAACACACTCTGCTTTTGAGAAAGAGCACTCTTCTACTCTACTGTGTTTTCTATGGGGTCCGAACAGTGAGCTTGCTCAGAACAAAAGAACTGTGCTTCCTACACACATGTCCATACCTAGTTCAATTCTGCTAGGAAACTGACAAGAACAGTAGCTCCTCTTCAGTCCAATACACTGTACATGCTGGGAACCGACGCCTGTGCTATTTGCCCTGTGTATAAAAATGGGAGCGCAATAGTGACTTTCCTTATCAGAAAACAACTCTTGCTCGTAGGACCAGAAACTGCATGGGATTCAACTCCATTTCTGAGTGGGAAAAAAAACACCTGCTCGCCATACAAGAAACACACTCTGCTTTTGAGAAAAGAGCACTCTTCTACTCTACTGTGTTTCCTATGGGTCCTAACAGTGAGCTTGCTCAGAACAAAAGAGCTGTGCTTAATACACACGGGCCATATCTAGTTCAATTCTGCTAGGAAACTGACAAGAACAGTAGATCCTCTTCAGTCCAATACACTGTAATTGCTGGGAACAGACGCCAGTGCTACTTGCTCTGTGTATGACAATGGGAGTGCAATAGTGACTCTTCTTACCAGAAAACAACTCTTGCTCATAGGACCAGAAACTGCATGGGATTCAAATCCATTTAGGACTGGGAAACAAACGCTAGCTTGCCTTACAAGAAACACACTCTGCTTTTGAGAAAAGAGCAGTCTTCTACTCTACTGTGTTTCCTATGGGGTCCGAACAGTGGTCTTGCTCAGAACAAAAGAACTGTGCTTCCTACACACACTGGCCATATCTAGTTCAACTCTGCTTAGGAAACTGACAAGAACAGTAGCTCCTCTTCAGTCCAATACACTGTACTTGCTGGGAACAGACACGAGTGCTATTTGTACTGTGTATGGCAAAGGGAGAACAATAGTGACTCTTCTTACCAGAAAACAACTCTTGCTCGTAGGACCAAAAACTGCATGTGATTCAACTCCATTTAGACTGGGAATCAAACGCTAGCTCGCCTTACAAGAAACACACTCTGCTTTTGAGAACAGAGCACTCTTCTACACTACTGTGTTTCCTATGGTGTCCGAACAGTGAGGTTGCTCAGAACAAAAGAACTGTGCTTCCTACACACATGTCCATATCTAGTTCAATTCTGCTAGGAAACTGACAAGAACAGTAGATCCTCTTCAGTCCAATACACTGTACATGCTGGGAACCGATGCCTGTGCTATTTGCCCTGTGTATGAAAATGGGAGCGCAATAGTGACTTTCCTTAAAGAAAACAACTCTTGCTCGTAGGACCAGAAACTACATGGGATTCAACTCCATTTCTGAGTGGGAAAAAAACACCTGCTCGCCTTACAATAAACACACTCTGCTTTTGAGAAAAGAGCACTCTTCTACTCTACTGTGTTTCCTATGGGTCCTAACAGTGAGCTTGCTCAGAACAAAAGAACTGTGCTTAATACACACGGGCCATATCTAGTTCAATTCTGCTAGGAAACTGACAAGAACAGTAGATCCTCTTCAGTCCAATACACTGTAATTGCTGGGAACAGACGCCAGTGCTACTTGCTCTGTGTATGACAATGGGAGTGCAATAGTGACTCTTCTTACCAGAAAACAACTCTTGCTCATAGGACCAGAAACTGCATGGGATTCAAATCCATTTAGGACTGGGAAACAAACGCTAGCTTGCCTTACAAGAAACACACTCTGCTTTTGAGAAAAGAGCAGTCTTCTACTCTACTGTGTTTCCTATGGGGTCCGAACAGTGGTCTTGCTCAGAACAAAAGAACTGTGCTTCCTACACACACTGGCCATATCTAGTTCAACTCTGCTTAGGAAACTGACAAGAACAGTAGCTCCTCTTCAGTCCAATACACTGTACTTGCTGGGAACAGACACGAGTGCTATTTGTACTGTGTATGGCAAAGGGAGAACAATAGTGACTCTTCTTACCAGAAAACAACTCTTGCTCGTAGGACCAAAAACTGCATGTGATTCAACTCCATTTAGGACTGGGAATCAAACGCTAGCTCGCCTTACAAGAAACACACTCTGCTTTTGAGAACAGAGCACTCTTCTACACTACTGTGTTTCCTATGGTGTCCGAACAGTGAGGTTGCTCAGAACAAAAGAACTGTGCTTCCTACACACATGTCCATATCTAGTTCAATTCTGCTAGGAAACTGACAAGAACAGTAGATCCTCTTCAGTCCAATACACTGTACATGCTGGGAACCGATGCCTGTGCTATTTGCCCTGTGTATGAAAATGGGAGCGCAATAGTGACTTTCCTTAAAGAAAACAACTCTTGCTCGTAGGACCAGAAACTGCATGGGATTCAACTCCATTTCTGAGTGGGAAAAAAACACCTGCTCGCCTTACAATAAACACACTCTGCTTTTGAGAAAAGAGCACTCTTCTACTCTACTGTGTTTCCTATGGGTCCTAACAGTGAGCTTGCTTAGAACAAAAGAACTGTGCTTAATACACACGGGCCATATCTAGTTCAATTCTGCTAGGAAACTGACAAGAACAGTAGATCCTCTTCAGTCCAATACACTGTAATTGCTGGGAACAGACGCCAGTGCTACTTGCTCTGTGTATGACAATGGGAGTGCAATAGTGACTCTTCTTACCAGAAAACAACTCTTGCTCATAGGACCAGAAACTGCATGGGATTCAAATCCATTTAGGACTGGGAAACAAACGCTAGCTTGCCTTACAAGAAAAACACTCTGCTTTTGAGAAAAGAGCAGTCTTCTACTCTACTGTGTTTCCTATGGGGTCCGAACAGTGGTCTTGCTCAGAACAAAAGAACTGTGCTTCCTACACACACTGGCCATATCTAGTTCAACTCTGCTTAGGAAACTGACAAGAACAGTAGCTCCTCTTCAGTCCAATACACTGTACTTGCTGGGAACAGACACGAGTGCTATTTGTACTGTGTATGGCAAAGGGAGAACAATAGTGACTCTTCTTACCAGAAAACAACTCTTGCTCGTAGGACCAAAAACTGCATGTGATTCAACTCCATTTAGGACTGGGAATCAAACGCTAGCTCGCCTTACAAGAAACACTCTCTGCTTTTGAGAACAGAGCACTCTTCTACACTACTGTGTTTCCTATGGTGTCCGAACAGTGAGGTAGCTCAGAACAAAAGAACTGTGCTTCCTACACACATGTCCATATCTAGTTCAATTCTGCTAGGAAACTGACAAGAACAGTAGATCCTCTTCAGTCCAATACACTGTACATGCTGGGAACCGATGCCTGTGCTATTTGCCCTGTGTATGAAAATGGGAGCGCAATAGTGACTTTCCTTAAAGAAAACAACTCTTGCTCGTAGGACCAGAAACTGCATGGGATTCAGCTCCATTTCTGAGTGGGAAAAAAACACCTGCTCGCCTTACAATAAACACACTCTGCTTTTGAGAAAAGGGCACTCTTCTACTCTACTGTGTTTCCTATGGGATCCGAACAGTTAGCTTGCTCAGAAAAAAAGAAATGTGCTTCCTACACACACGGGCCATATCTAGTTCAACTCTGTAAGGAAACTGACAAGAACAGTAGTTCCTTTTCAGTGCAATATACTGTACTTGCTGGGAACAGATGCGAGTGCTATTTGCACTATGTATGGCAATTGGAGCGCAATAGTGACTCTTCTTACCCGAAAACAACACTTGGTCGTAGGACCAGAAACTGCATGTGATTCAACTCCATTTAGGACTGGGAAACAAACGCTAGCTCGCCTTACAAGAAACACACTCTGCTATTGGGAAAAGTTCACTCTTCTACTCTACTGTGTTTCTAATTGGATCCGAACAGTTAGCTTGCTCAGAACAAAAGAACTGTGCTTCCTACAAACTGGGCCCATATCTCGTTCAACTCTGCTCAGGAAACTGACAAGAGCAGTCGCTCCTCTTCAGTCCAATACACTGTACTTGCTGAGAACAGACACAAGTGCTATTTGCACTGTGTATGGCAATGGGAGCGCAATAGTGACTCTTTTTACCAGAAAACAACACTTGGTCGTAGGAACAGAAACTGCATGGGATTCAACTCCATTTAGGAATAGGAAACAAACACTAGCTCGCTTTACAAGAAACACACTCTGCTTTTGAGAAAAGAGCACTCTTCTACTCTACTGTGTTTTCTAAGGGTTCTGAACAGTGAGCTTGCTCAGAACAAAAGAACTGTGCTTCCTAAACACATGGGCCATATCTAGGTCAACTCTGCTTAGGAAACTGACAAGAACAGTACCTCCTCTTCATTCCAATACACTGTACTTGCTGGGAACAGACGCGAGTGCTATTTGCAATGTGTATGGCAATGGGAGCACAAAAGTGACTTTCCTTACCAGAAAACAACTCTTGGTTGTAGGACCAGAAACTGCATGGGATTCAAATCCATTTAGGACTGGGAAACAAACGCTAGCTCGCCTTACAAGAAACACACTCTGCTTTTGAGAAAGAGCACTCTTCTACTCTACTGTGTTTTCTATGGGGTCCGAACAGTGAGCTTTCTCAGAACAAAAGAACTGTGCTTCCCACATACATGTCCATATCTAGTTCAATTCTGCTAGGAAACTGACAAGAACAGTAGATCCTCTTCAGTCCAATACACTGTATATGCTGGGAACCGACGCCTGTGCTATTTGCCCTGTGTATAAAAATGGGAGTGCAATAGTGACTTTCCTTATCAGAAAACAACTCTTGCTCGTAGGACCAGAAACTGCATGGGATTCAACTCCATTTCTGAGTGGGAAAAAAACACCTGCTTGCCATACAAGAAACACACTCTGCTTTTGAGAAAAGAGCACTCTTCTACTCTACTGTGTTTCCTATGGGTCCTAACAGTGAGCTTGCTCAGAACAAAAGAACAGTGCTTAATACACACGGGCCATATCTAGTTCAATTCTGCTAGGAAACTGACAAGAACAGTAGATCCTCTTCAGTCCAATACACTGTAATTGCTGGGAACAGACGCCAGTGCTACTTGCTCTGTGTATGACAATGGGAGTGCAATAGTGACTCTTCTTACCAGAAAACAACTCTTGCTCATAGGACCAGAAACTGCATGGGAATAAAATCCATTTAGGACTGGGAAACAAACGCTAGCTTGCCTTACAAGAAACACACTCTGCTTTTGAGAAAAGAGCAGTCTTCTACTCTACTGTGTTTCCTATGGGGTCCGAACAGTGGTCTTGCTCAGAACAAAAGAACTGTGCTTCCTACACACACTGGCCATATCTAGTTCAACTCTGCTTAGGAAACTGACAAGAACAGTAGCTCCTCTTCAGTCCAATACACTGTCCACGCTGGGAACCGACGGCAGAGGTATTTGCCCTGTGTATGAAAATGGGAGCACAATACTGACTCTTCTTACCAGAAAACAACTCTTGCTCGTAGGACCAGAAACTGCATGTGACTCAACTCCATTTAGGACTGGGAAACAAACGCTAGCTCGCCTTACAAGAAACACACTCTGCTTTTGAGAAAAGAGCACTCTTCTACTCTACTGTGTTTCCTATAGGGCCTGAACAGTGAGTTTGCTCAGAACAAAACTACTGTGCTTCCTACACAAGGGACATATCTAGTTCAATTCTGCTAGGAAACTGACAAGAGCAGTAGATCCTCTTCAGTCTAATACACTGTACACTCTGGGAACAGACGCCAGTGCTATTTGCCCTGTGTATGACAATGGGAGCACAATAGTGACTCTTCTTACCAGAAATAAACTGTTGGTCGTAGGACCAGAAACTGCATGGAATTCAACTCCATTTAAGACTGCGAAACAAACGCTAGCTCGCCTTACAAGAAACACTCTGCTTTTGAGAAAAGAGCACTTTTCTACTCTACTGTGTTTCCTATTGCTTCCGAACAGTAAGCCTGCTCAGAACAAAAGAACTGCGCTTCCTGCACACACGTGCCATATCTAGTTCAACTCTGCTTAGGAAACTGACAAGAACAGTAGCTCCTCTTCAGTCCATAACACTGTACTTGCTGGGAACAGACGTGAGTGCTATTTGCACTGTGTATGGCAATGGGAGCACAATAGTGACTCTTCTTACCAGAAAACAACTGTTGGTCGTAGGACCAGAAACTGCATGTGATTCAACGCCATTTAGGACTGGGAAACAAACACTAGCTCGACTTACAAGAAACACACTCTGCTTTTGAAAAAAGAGCACTCTTCTACTCTACTGTGTTTCCTATAGGTCCAGAACAGTAGGCTTGCTCAGAACAAAAGAACTGTGCTTCCTACAAACATGGCCATATCTAGTTCAATTCTGCTTAGGAAAGTGACAAGAAGAGTAGCTCCTCTTCAGTCCAATACACTGTACTTGCTGGGAACAGACGCGAGTGCTATTTGCACTGTGTATGGCAAAGGGAGCGCAATAGTGAATCTTCTTACCAGAAAACAACTCTTGCTCGTAGGACCAGACTGCATGTGATTCAACTCCATTTAGGACTGGAAAACAACTAGCTCGCCTTACAAGAAACACACTCTGCTTTTGAGAAAAGAGCACTCTTCTACTCTACTGTGTTTCCTATAGGGCCAAAATAGTGAGTTTACTCAAAACAGAACAACTGTGCTTCCTACACACATGGGCCATAGCTAGTCAATTCTGCTAGGAAACTGACAAGAACAGTAGATCCTCTTCAGTCCAATACACTGTACATGCTGGGAACAGATGGCAGGGCTATTTGCCCTGTGTATGACATTGGGAGCACAATAGTGACTCTTCTTACCAGAAAAAAACTCTTCCTCGTAGGACCAGAAACTGCATGGGATTAAACTCCATTTCTTTGTGGGGAAAAAAAAACCAGCTCGCCTTACAAGAAACGCACTCTGCTTTTGAGAAAATAGCACTCTTCTACTCTACTGTGTTTCCTATGGGGTCCGAACAGTGAGCTTGCTCAGAACAAAAGAACTGTGCTTCCTACACACATGGCCATATCTAGTTCAATTCTGCTTAGGAAACTGAAAAGAACAGTAGATCCTCTTCAGTCAAATAAACTGTACATGCTGGGAACTGACGCCAGGGCTTTTTGCCCTGTGTATGAAAATGGGAGCACAAAGTGACTCTTCTTACCAGAAAACATCTCTTGCTCATAGGACCAGAAACTGCATGTGATTCAACTCCATTTAGGACTGGGAAACAAACGCTAGCTCGCCTTACAAGAAACACACTCTGCTTTTGAGAAAAGAGCACTCATCAACTCTACTGTGTTTCCTATGGGATCCGAACAGTGAGCTTGCTCAGAACAAAAGAACTGTGCTTCCTACACACACGGGCCTATCTAGTTCAACTCTGCTTAGGAAACTGACAAGAACAGTAGCTCCTCTTCAGTCCAATACACTGTACTTGCTGGGAACAGACACGAGTGCTATTTGAACGGTGTATGGCAATGGGAGCGCAATAGTGACTTTCCTTACCAGAAAACATCATTTCCTTGGAAGACAAGAAACTGCATGGGATTCAACTCCATTTCTGAGTGGAAAAAAAACACCAGCTCGCCTTACAAGAAACACACTCTCCTTTTGAGAAAAGAGCACTCTTCTACTCTACTGTGTTTCCTATGGGGTCCGAACAGTGAGCTTGCTCAGAAAAAAATAACTGTGCTTCCTACACACACGGGCCTTATCTAGTTCAACTCTGCTTAGAAAAATGACAAGAACAGTAGCTCCTCTTCAGTCCAATACACTGTACTTGCTGGGAACAGACGCGAGGGCTATTTGCAATGTGTATTGCAATGGGAGCACAATAGTGATTCTTCTTACCAGAAAACAACTCTTGCTCGTAGGACCAGAAACTGCATGTGATTCAACGCCATTTAGGACTGGGAAACAAACGCTAGCTCGCCTTACAAGAAACACACTCTGCTTTTCAGAAAAGGGCCCTCTTCTACTCTACTGTGTTTCCTATGGATTCCGAACAGTGAGCTTGCTCAGAACAAAAGAACTGTGCTTCCTACACACAAGGGCCATATCTAGTTCAACTCTGCTTAGGAAACTGACAAGAACAGTAGCTCCTCTTGAGTCCAATACACTGTACTTGCTGGGAACAGACGCGAGTGCTATTTGCACTGTGTATGTCAATGGGAGCACAATAGTGACTTTCCTTACCAGAAAACAACTCTTAATCGCAGGACCAGAAACTTCATGGGATTCAACTCCATTTCTTTGTGGGAAAAAAACACCAGCTCGCCTTACAAGAAACACACTCTGCTTTTGAGAAAAGGGCACTCTTCTACTCTACTGTGTTTCCTATGGGGTCCCAACAGTGAGCTTGCTCAGAACAAAAGAACTGTGCTTCCTACACACACCGGCCTTATCTAGTTCAACTCTGATTAGGAAACTGACAAGAACAATAGCTCCTCTTCAGTCCAATACACTGTACTTGCTGGGAACAGACGTGAGTGCTATTTGCAAGGTGTATGGCAATGGGAACAGAATAGTGACTCTTCTTACCAGAAAACAACTCTTGCTCATAGGACCAGAAACTGCATGTTATTCAACTCCATTTAGGACTGGGAAACAAACAATAGCTCACCTTACAAGAAACACACTCTGCTTTTGAAAAAAGGGCACTCTTCTACTCTACTGTGTTTCCTATGGGATCCGAAAAGTGAGCTTGGTCAGAACAAAAGAACTGTGCTTCCTACACACATGGGCCATATCTAGTTGAACTCTGCTTAGGAAACTGACAAGAACAGTAGCTCCTCTTCAGTCCAATACACTGTACTTGTTGGGAACAGACGCGAGTGCAATTTGCTCTGAGTATGTCAATGGGAGCGCAATAGTGACTTTCCTTACCAGAAAACAACTCTTGGTCCTAGGACCAGAAACTGCATGTGATTCAACTTCATTTAGGCTTGGAAAACAAACGTTAGCTTGCCTTACAAGAAACACACTCTGCTTTTGAGAAAAGAGCACTCTTCTACTCTACTGTGTTTCTTATAGGGCAAGAACAGTGAGCTTACTCAGAACAAAAGAACTGTGCTTCCTACACACACGGGACATATCTAGTTCAACTCTGCTTAGGAAACTGACAAGAACAGTAGCTCCTCTTCAGTCCAATAAACTGTACTTGCTGGGAACAGACGCGAGTGCTATTTGCACTGTGTATGGCAATGGGAGCACAATAGTGACTTTCCTTACCAGAAAACAACTCTTGATCGTAGGACCAGAAACTGCATGTGATTCAACTCCATTTAGGACTCGGTAAGAAACGCTAGCTCGCCTTACAAGAAACACACTCTGCTTTTGAGAAAAGAGCATTCTTCTACTCTACTGTGTTTCCTATGGGGTCCGAACAGTGGGCTTGCTCAGAACAAAAGAACTGTGCTTCCTACAAACATGGCCATATCTAGTTCAATTCTGCTTAGGAAAGTGACAAGAAGAGTAGCTCCTCTTCAGTCCAATACACTGTACTTGCTGGGAACAGACGCGAGTGCTATTTGCACTATTTATGGCAATGGGAGCGCAATAGTGACTCTTCTTACCAGAAAACAACTCTTGCTCGTAGGACCAGAAACTGCATGGGATTCAACTCCATTTAGGACTGGGGAACAAACGCTAGCTCGCCTTACAAGAAACACACTCTGATTTTGAGAAAAGAGCACTCTTCTACTCTACTGTATTTTTTATGGGGACCCAACAGTGAGCTTGCTCAGAACAAAAGAACTGTGCTTCCTACACACACGGGCCATATCTAGTTCAACTCTGCTTAGGAAACTGAGAAAACAGTAGCTCCTCTTCAGTCCAATACACTGTACTTGCTGGGAACATATGCGAGTGCTATTTGCACTGTGTATAACAATGTGAGCGCAATAGTGACTCTTCTTACCAGAAAACAACTCATGCTCATAGGACCAGAATCTGCATGTGATTCAACTCCATTTACGACTGGGAAACAAATGCTAGCTCTCCTTACAAGAAACACACTCTGTTTTTGAGAAAAGAGCACACTTCTACTCTACTGTGTTTCCTATAGGGCCAGAACAGTGAGTTTGCTCATAACAAAACTACTGTGCTTCCTACACACGGGCCATATCTAGTTCAATTCTGCTAGGAAACTGACAAGAACAGTAGCTCCTCTTCAGTCCAATACACTGTACACTCTGGGAACAGACGCCAGTGCTATTTGCCCTGTGTATGACAATGGGAGCACAATAGTGACTCTTCTTACCAGAAATCAACTGTTGGTCGTAGGACCAGAAACTGCATGGGATTCAACTCCATTTAGGACTGGGAAACAAACGCGAGCTCTCCTTACAAGAAACACACTCTGCTTTTGAGAAAAGAGCACTTTTCTACACTACTGTGTTTCCTATTGGTTCCGAACAGTAAGCCTGCTCAGAACAAAAGAACTGTGCTTCCTGCACACACGAGCCATATCTAGTTCAACTCTGCTTAGGAAATTGACAAGAACAGTAGCTCCTCTTCAGTCCATAACACTGTACTTGCTGGGAACAGACATGAGTGCTATTTGCACTGTGCATGGCAATGGGAGCGCAATAGTGACTCTTCTTACCAGAAAACAACTGTTGGTCGTAGGACCAGAAACTGCATGTGATTCAACTCCATTTAGGACTGGGAAACAAACGCTAGCTCAACTTACAAGAAACACACTCTGCTTTCGAAAAAAGAGCACTCTTCTACTCTACTGTGTTTCCTATAGGGCCAGAACAGTAGGCTTGCTCAGAACAAAAGAACTGTGCTTCCTACACACACGGGCCATATCTATTTCAATTCTGCTAGGAAACTGACAAGAACCGTAGATCCTCTTCAGTCCAATACACTATAATTGCTGGGAACAGTCACGAGTGCTATTTGCACTGTGTATGGCAATGGGAGCACAATAGTGAATTTCCTTACCAGAAAACAACTCTTGCTCGTAGGACCAGAAACTGCATGGGATTAAACTTCCTTTCTTTGTGGGAAAAAAACACCAGCTCGCCTTACAAGAAACACACTCTGCTTTTGAGAAAAGAGCACTCTTCTACTCTACTGTGTTTCCTATGGGGTCCGAAAAGTGAGCTTGCTCAGAACAAAAGAACTGTGCTTCCTACACACACGGGCCATATCTAGTTCAACTCTGCTTAGGAAACTGACAAGAACAGTAGCTCCTCTTCAGTCCAATACACTGTACTTGCTGGGAACAGACGCGAGTGCTATTTGCTCTGAGTATGTCAATGGGAGCGCAATAGTGACTTTCCTTACCAGAAAACAACTCTTGGTCGTAGGACCAGAAACTGCATGTGATTCAACTTCATTTAGGCTTGGAAAACAAACGCTAGCTCGCCTTACAAGAAACACACTCTGCTTTTGAGAAAAGAGCACACTTCTACTCTACTGTGTTTCCTATGGGGTCCGAACAGTGATCTTGCTCAGAACAAAAGAACTGTGCTTCCTACACACATGGCCACATCTAGTTCAATTCTGCTTAGGAAACTGAAAAGAACAGTAGATCCTCTTCAGTCCAATACACTGTACATGCTGGGAACCGACGCCAGTGCTATTTGCCCTGTGTATGACAATGGGAGCGCAATAGTGATTTTTCTTGCCAGAAAACAACTCTTGCTCATAGGACCAGAAACTGCATGAGATTCAACTCCATTTAGGACTGGGAAACAAACGCTAGCTAGCCTTACAAGAAACACAATCTGCTTTTGAGAAAAGAGCACTCTTCTACTCTACTGTGTTTCCTATGGGGTCCGAACAGTGACCTTGCTCAGAACAAAACAACTGTGCTTCCTACACACATGGCCATATCTAGTTCAATACTGCTTAGGAAACTGACAAGAAAAGTAGATCCTCTTCTGTCCAATACACTGTACATGCTGGGAACCGACGCCAGTGCTATTTGCCCTGGGTATGAAAATTGGAGCGCAATAGTGACTTTCCTTACCAGAAAACAACTCTTGCTCGTAGGACCAGAAACTGCATGGCATTCAACTCCATTTCTTTGTGGGAAAATAACACCAGCTCGCCTTACAAGAAACACACTCAAATTTTGAGAAAAGAGCACTCTTCTACTCTACTGTGTTTCCTATGGGGTCTGAACAGTGAGCTTGCTCAGAACAAAAGAACTGTGCTTCCTACACACATGGGCCATATCTAGTTCAACTCTTCTTAGGAAACTGACAAGAACAGTAGCTCCTCTTCAGTCCAATACACTGTACTTGCTGGGAACATATGCAAGTGCTATTTGCACTGTGTATAACAATGGGAGCACAATAGTGACTCTTCTTACCAGAAAACAGCTCTTGCTCGTAGGACCAGAAACTGCATGTGATTCAACTCCATTTACGACTGGGAAACAAATGCTAGCTCGCCTTACAAAAAACACACTCTGCTTTTGAGAAAAGAGCACTCTTCTACTCTACTGTGTTTCTTATAGGGCAAGAACAGTGAGCTTACTCAGAACAAAAGAACTGTGCTTCCTACACACACGGGACATATCTAGTTCAACTCTGCTTAGGAAACTGACAAGAACAGTAGCTCCTCCTCAGTCCAATAAACTGTACTTGCTGGGAACAGACGCGAGTGCTATTTGCACTGTGTATGGCAATGGGAGCACAATAGTGACTTTCCTTACCAGAAAACAACTCTTGATCGTAGGACCAGAAACTGCATGTGATTCAACTCCATTTAGGACTCGGAAAGAAACGCTAGCTCGCCTTACAAGAAACACACTCTGCTTTTGAGAAAAGAGCATTCTTCTACTCTACTGTGTTTCCTATGGGGTCCGAACAGTGGGCTTGCTCAGAACAAAAGAACTGTGCTTCCTACAAACATGGCCATATCTAGTTCAATTCTGCTTAGGAAAGTGACAAGAAGAGTAGCTCCTCTTCAGTCCAATACACTGTACTTGCTGGGAACAGACGCGAGTGCTATTTGCACTATTTATGGCAATGGGAGCGCAATAGTGACTCTTCTTACCAGAAAACAACTCTTGCTCGTAGGACCAGAAACTGCATGGGATTCAACTCCATTTAGGACTGGGAAACAAACGCTAGCTCGCCTTACAAGAAACACACTCTGCTTTTGAGAAAAGAGCACTCTTCTACTCTACTGTGTTTTTTATGGGGTCCCAACAGTGAGCTTGCTCAGAACAAAAGAACTGTGCTTCCTACACACACTCTGCTTAGGAAACTGAGAAAACAGTAGCTCCTCTTCAGTCCAATACACTGTACTTGCTGGGAACATATGCGAGTGCTATTTGCACTGTGTATAACAATGTGAGCGCAATAGTGACTCTTCTTACCAGAAAACAGCTCTTGCTCGTAGGACCAGAAACTGCATGGCATTCAACATATATAGTTCAATTCTGCTAGGAAACTGACAAGAACAGTAGATCCTCTTCAGTCCAATACACTGTACACTCTGGGAACAGACGCCAGTGCTATTTGCCCTGTGTATGACAATGGGAGCACAATAGTGACTCTTCTTACCAGAAATAAACTGTTGGTCGTAGGACCAGAAACTGCATGTGATTCAACTCCATTTAGGACTGGGAAACAAACGCTAGCTCGCCTTACAAGAAACGCACTCTGCTTTTGAGAAAAGAGCACTTTTCTACTCTACAGTGTTTCCTATTGGTTCCGAACAGTAAGCCTGCTCAGAACAAAAGAACTGCGCTTCCTGCACACATGAGCCATATCTAGTTCAACTCTGCTTAGGAAACTGACAAGAACAGTAGCTCCTCTTCAGTCCATAACACTGTACTTGCTGGGAACAGACGTGAGTGCTATTTGCACTGTGTATGGCAATGGGAGCGCAATAGTGACTCTTCTTACTAGAAAACAACTGTTGGTCGTAGGACCAGAAACTGCATGTGATTCAACTCCATTTAGGACTGGGAAACAAACGCTAGCTCGACTTACAAGAAACACACTCTGCTTTTGAGAAAAGAGCACTCTTCTACTCTACTGTGTTTCCTATAGGTCCAGAACAGTAGGCTTGCTCAGAACAAAAGAACTGTGCTTCCTACAAACACGGGCCATATCTATTTCAATTCTGCTAGGAAACTGACAAGAACCGTAGATCCTCTTCAGTCCAATACACTGTACTTGCTGGGAACAGACACGAGTGCTATTTGCACTGTGTATGGCAATGGGAGCACAATAGTGAATTTCCTTACCAGAAAATAACTCTTAATCATAGGACCAGAAACTGCATGGGATCCAACTCCATTTCTGAGTGGGAAAAAAACACCAGGTCGCCTTACATAAAACACACTCTGCTTTTGAGGAAAGAGCACTCTTCTTCTCTACTGTGTTTTTTATGGGATCCGAACAGTGAGCTTGCTCAGAACAAAGAACTGTTCTTCCTACACACACGGGCCATATCTAGTTCAATTCTGCTAGGAAACTGACAAGAACAGTAGATCCTCTTCAGTCCAATACACTGTACATGCTGGGAACAGGCACCAGTGCTATTTGCCCTGTGTATGACAATGGGAGCACAATAGTGACTCTTGTTACCAGAAAACAATACTTGCTCGTAGGACCAGAAACTGCATGTGACTCAACTCCATTTAGGACTGGGAAACAAACACTAGCTCGCCTTACAAGAAACACACTTTGCTTTTGAGAAAAGGCACTCTTATACTCTACAGTGTTTCCTATGGGATCTGAACAGTGAGCTTGCTCAGAATAAAAGAACTGTGCTTCCTACACACACGGGCCATATATAGTTCAATTCTGCTAGGAAACTGACAAGAACAGTAGATCCTCTTCAGTCCAATACACTGTACATGCTGGGAACCGACGCCAGTGCTATTTGACCTGTGTATGAAAATGGGAGCACAATAGTGACTCTTCTTACCAGAAAACAACTCTTCCTCGTAAGACCAGAAACTGCATGTGACTCAACTCCATTTAAGACTGGGAAATGAACGCTAGCTCGCCTTAAAAGAAACACACTCTGCTTTTGAGAAAAGAGCACTCTTCTACTCTACTGTGTTTCCTATAGGGCCAGAACAGTGAGCTTGCTCAGAACAAAAGAACTGTGCTCTCTACACACACGGGCCATATCTAGTTCAACTCTGCTTAGGAAACTGACAAGAACAGTAGCTCCTCTTCAGTCCAATACACTGTACTTCCTGGGAACAGACGCGAGTGCTATTTGCACTGTGTATGGCAATGGGAGCGCAATAGTGACTTTCCTTACCAGAAAACATCTCTTGCTGGTAGGACCAAAAACTGCATGGGATTCAACTCCATTTAGGACTGGGAAACAAACGCTAGCTCGCCTTACAAGAAACACACTCTGCTTTTGAGAAAAGAGCACTCTTCTACTCTACTGTGTTTTTTATGGGGTCCCAACAGTGAGCTTGCTCAGAACAAAAGAACTGTGCTTCCTACACACACGGGCCATATCTAGTTCAACTCTGCTTAGGAAACTGACAAAACAGTAGCTACTCTTCAGTCCAATACACTGTACTTGCTGGGAACATATGCGAGTGCTATTTGCACTGTGTATAACAATGTGAGCGCAATAGTGACTCTTCTTACCAGAAAACAACTCATGCTCATAGGACCAGAAACTGCATGTGATTCAACTCCATTTACGACTGGGAAACAAATGCTAGCTCGCCTTACAAGAAACACACTCTGTTTTTGAGAAAAGAGCACACTTCTACTCTACTGTGTTTCCTATAGGGCCAGAACAGTGAGTTTGCTCATAACAAAACTACTGTGCTTCCTACACACGGGCCATATCTAGTTCAATTCTGCTAGGAAACTGACAAGAACAGTAGCTCCTCTTCAGTCCAATACACTGTACACTCTGGGAACAGACGCCAGTGCTATTTGCCCTGTGTATGACAATGGGAGCACAATAGTGACTCTTCTTACCAGAAATCAACTGTTGGTTGTAGGACCAGAAACTGCATGGGATTCAACTCCATTTAGGACTGGGAAACAAACGCGAGCTCGCCTTACAAGAAACACACTCTGCTTTTGAGAAAAGAGCACTTTTCTACACTACTGTGTTTCCTATTGGTTCCGAACAGTAAGCCTGCTCAGAACAAAAGAACTGTGCTTCCTGCACACACGAGCCATATCTAGTTCAACTCTGCTTAGGAAATTGACAAGAACAGTAGCTCCTCTTCAGTCCATAACACTGTACTTGCTGGGAACAGACGTGAGTGCTATTTGCACTGTGCATGGCAATGGGAGCGCAATAGTGACTCTTCTTACCAGAAAACAACTGTTGGTCGTAGGACCAGAAACTGCATGTGATTCAACTCCATTTAGGACTGGGAAACAAACGATAGCTCAACTTACAAGAAACACACTCTGCTTTTGAAAAAAGAGCACTCTTCTACTCTACTGTGTTTCCTATAGGGCCAGAACAGTAGGCTTGCTCAGAACAAAAGAACTGTGCTTCCTACACACACGGGCCATATCTATTTCAATTCTGCTAGGAAACTGACAAGAACCGTAGATCCTCTTCAGTCCAATACACTGTACTTGCTGGGAACAGTCACGAGTGCTATTTGCACTGTGTATGGCAATGGGAGCACAATAGTGAATTTCCTTACCAGAAAATAACTCTTGCTCGTAGGACCAGAAACTGCATGGGATTAAACTTCCTTTCTTTGTGGGAAAAAAACACCAGCTCGCCTTACAAGAAACACACTCTGCTTTTGAGAAAAGAGCACTCTTCTACTCTACTGTGTTTCCTATGGGGTCCGAAAAGTGAGCTTGCTCAGAACAAAAGAACTGTGCTTCCTACACACACGGGCCATATCTAGTTCAACTCTGCTTAGGAAACTGACAAGAACAGTAGCTCCTCTTCAGTCCAATACACTGTACTTGCTGGGAACAGACGCGAGTGCTATTTGCTCTGAGTATGTCAATGGGAGCGCAATAGTGACTTTCCTTACCAGAAAACAACTCTTGGTCGTAGGACCAGAAACTGCATGTGATTCAACTTCATTTAGGCTTGGAAAACAAACGCTAGCTCGCCTTACAAGAAACACACTCTGCTTTTGAGAAAAGAGCACACTTCTACTCTACTGTGTTTCCTATGGGGTCCGAACAGTGATCTTGCTCAGAACAAAAGAACTGTGCTTCCTACACACATGGCCACATCTAGTTCAATTCTGCTTAGGAAACTGAAAAGAACAGTAGATCCTCTTCAGTCCAATACACTGTACATGCTGGGAACCGACGCCAGTGCTTTTTGCCCTGTGTATGACAATGGGAGCGCAATAGTGATTTTTCTTGCCAGAAAAAAACTCTTGCTCATAGGACCAGAAACTGCATGAGATTCAACTCCATTTAGGACTGGGAAACAAACGCTAGCTAGCCTTACAAGAAACACAATCTGCTTTTGAGAAAAGAGCACTCTTCTACTCTACTTTGTTTCCTATGGGGTCCTAACAGTGACCTTGCTCAGAACAAAACAACTGTGCTTCCTACACACATGGCCATATCTAGTTCAATACTGCTTAGGAAACTGACAAGAAAAGTAGATCCTCTTCTGTCCAATACACTGTACATGCTGAGAACCAACGCCAGTGCTATTTGCCCTGTGTATGAAAATTGGAGCGCAACAGTGACTTTCCTTACCAGAAAACAACTCTTGCTCGTAGGACCAGAAACTGCATGGCATTCAACTCCATTTCTTTGTGGGAAAATAACACCAGCTCGCCTTACAAGAAACACACTCAAATTTTGAGAAAAGAGCACTCTTCTACTCTACTGTGTTTCCTATGGGGTCTGAACAGTGAGCTTGCTCAGAACAAAAGAACTGTGCTTCCTACACACATGGGCCATATCTAGTTCAACTCTTCTTAGGAAACTGACAAGAACAGTAGCTCCTCTTCAGTCCAATACACTGTACTTGCTGGGAACATATGCGAGTGCTATTTGCACTGTGTATAACAATGGGAGCGCAATAGTGACTCTTCTTACCAGAAAACAGCTCTTGCTCGTAGGACCAGAAACTGCATGTGATTCAACTCCATTTACGACTGGGAAACAAATGCTAGCTCGCCTTACAAGAAACACACTCTGCTTTTGAGAAAAGAGCACTCTTCTACTCTACTGTGTTTCCTATAGGGCCTGAACAGTGAGTTTGCTCATAACAAAACTACTGTGCTTCCTACACACGGGCCATATCTAGTTCAATTCTGCTAGGAAACTGACAAGAACAGTAGCTCCTCTTCCGTCCAATACACTGTACACTCTGGGAACAGACGCCAGTGCTATTTGCCCTGTGTATGACAATGGGAGCACAATAGTGACTCTTCTTACCAGAAATCAACTGTTGGTCGTAGGACCAGAAACTGCATGTGATTCAACTCCATTTAGGACTGGGAAACAAACGCTAGCTCGACTTACAAGAAACACACTCTGCTTTTGAGAAAAGAGCACTCTTCTACTCTACTGTGTTTCCTATAGGTCCAGAACAGTAGGCTTGCTCAGAACAAAAGAACTGTGCTTCCTACAAACACGGGCCATATCTATTTCAATTCTGCTAGGAAACTGACAAGAACCGTAGATCCTCTTCAGTCCAATACACTGTACTTGCTGGGAACAGACACGAGTGCTATTTGCACTGTGTATGGCAATGGGAGCACAATAGTGAATTTCCTTACCAGAAAATAACTCTTAATCATAGGACCAGAAACTGCATGGGATCCAACTCCATTTCTGAGTGGGAAAAAAACACCAGGTCGCCTTACATAAAACACACTCTGCTTTTGAGAAAAGAGCACTCTTCTTCTCTACTGTGTTTTTTATGGGATCCGAACAGTGAGCTTGCTCAGAACAAAGAACTGTGCTTCCACACACACGGGCCATATCTAGTTCAACTCTGCTTAGGAAACTGACAAAACAGTAGCTCCTCTTCAGTCCAATACACTGTACTTGCTGGGAACATATGCGAGTACCATTTGCACTGTGTATGGCAATGGGAGCGCAATAGTGACTCTTCTTACCAGAAAACAACTCTTGCTCGTAGGACCAGAAACTGCATGTGATTCAACTCCATTTAGGACTGGGAAACAAACGCTAGCTCGCCTTATAAGAAACACACTCTGCTTTTGAGAAAAGAGCACTCTTCTACTCTACTGTGTTTCCTATAGGGCCAGAACAGTGAGTTTGCTCAGAACAAAACAACTGTGCTTCCTAAACACACGGGCCATATCTAGTTCAATTCTGCTAGGAAACTGACAAAAACAGTAGATCCTCTTCAGTCCAATACACTGTACATGCTGGGAACAGGCACCAGTGCTATTTGCCCTGTGTATGACAATGGGAGCACAATAGTGACTCTTGTTACCAGAAAACAATACTTGCTCGTAGGACCAGAAACTGCATGTGACTCAACTCCATTTAGGACTGGGAAACAAACACTAGCTCGCCTTACAAGAAACACACTTTGCTTTTGAGAAAAGGCACTCTTATACTCTACAGTGTTTCCTATGGGATCTGAACAGTGAGCTTGCTCAGAATAAAAGAACTGTGCTTCCTACACACACAGGCCATATATAGTTCAATTCTGCTAGGAAACTGACAAAAACAGTAGATCCTCTTCAGTCCAATACACTGTACATGCTGGGAACCGACGCCAGTGCTATTTGACCTGTGTATGAAAATGGGAGCACAATAGTGACTCTTCTTACCAGAAAACAACTCTTCCTCGTAAGACCAGAAACTGCATGTGACTCAACTCCATTTAAGACTGGGAAATGAACGCTAGCTCGCCTTAAAAGAAACACACTCTGCTTTTGAGAAAAGAGCACTCTTCTACTCTACTGTGTTTCCTATAGGGCCAGAACAGTGAGCTTGCTCAGAACAAAAGAACTGTGCTCTCTACACACACGGGCCATATCTAGTTCAACTCTGCTTAGGAAACTGACAAGAACAGTAGCTCCTCTTCAGTCCAATACACTGTACTTCCTGGGAACAGACGCGAGTGCTATTTACACTGTGTATGGCAATGGGAGCGCAATAGTGACTTTCCTTACCAGAAAACATCTCTTGCTGGTAGGACCAAAAACTGCATGGGATTCAACTCCATTTAGGACTGGGAAACAAACGCTAGCTCGCCTTACAATAAACACACTCTGCTTTTGAGAAAAGAGCACTCTTCTACTCTACTGTGTTTTTTATGGGGTCCCAACAGTGAGCTTGCTCAGAACAAAAGAACTGTGCTTCCTACACACACGGGCCATATCTAGTTCAACTCTGCTTAGGAAACTGACAAAACAGAAGCTCCTCTTCAGTCCAATACACTGTACTTGCTGGGAACATATGCGAGTGCTATTTGCACTGTGTATAACAATGTGAGCGCAATAGTGACTCTTCTTACCAGAAAACAACTCATGCTCATAGGACCAGAAACTGCATGTGATTCAACTCCATTTACGACTGGGAAACAAATGCTAGCTCGCCTTACAAGAAACACACTCTGTTTTTGAGAAAAGAGCACACTTCTACTCTACTGTGTTTCCTATAGGGCCAGAACAGTGAGTTTGCTCATAACAAAACTACTGTGCTTCCTACACACGGGCCATATCTAGTTCAATTCTGCTAGGAAACTGACAAGAACAGTAGCTCCTCTTCAGTCCAATACACTGTACACTCTGGGAACAGACGCCAGTGCTATTTGCCCTGTGTATGACAATGGGAGCACAATAGTGACTCTTCTTACCAGAAATCAACTGTTGGTCGTAGGACCAGAAACTGCATGGGATTCAACTCCATTTAGGACTGGGAAACAAACGCGAGCTCGCCTTACAAGAAACACACTCTGCTTTTGTGAAAAGAGCACTTTTCTACACTACTGTGTTTCCTATTGGTTCCGAACAGTAAGCCTGCTCAGAACAAAAGAACTGTGCTTCCTGCACACACGAGCCATATCTAGTTCAACTCTGCTTAGGAAATTGACAAGAACAGTAGCTCCTCTTCAGTCCATAACACTGTACTTGCTGGGAACAGACGTGAGTGCTATTTGCACTGTGCATGGCAATGGGAGCGCAATAGTGACTCTTCTTACCAGAAAACAACTGTTGGTCGTAGGACCAGAAACTGCATGTGATTCAACTCCATTTAGGACTGGGAAACAAACGCTAGCTCAACTTACAAGAAACACACTCTGCTTTTGAAAAAAGAGCACTCTTCTACTCCTCTGTGTTTCCTATAGGGCCAGAACAGTAGGCTTGCTCAGAACAAAAGAACTGTGCTTCCTACACACACGGGCCATATCTATTTCAATTCTGCTAGGAAACTGACAAGAACCGTAGATCCTCTTCAGTCCAATACACTGTACTTGCTGGGAACAGTCACGAGTGCTATTTGCACTGTGTATGGCAATGGGAGCACAATAGTGAATTTCCTTACCAGAAAATAACTCTTGCTCGTAGGACCAGAAACTGCATGGGATTAAACTTCCTTTCTTTGTGGGAAAAAAACACCAGCTCGCCTTACAAGAAACACACTCTGCTTTTGAGAAAAGAGCACTCTTCTACTCTACTGTGTTTCCTATGGGGTCCGAAAAGTGAGCTTGCTCAGAACAAAAGAACTGTGCTTCCTACACACACGGGCCATATCTAGTTCAACTCTGCTTAGGAAACTGACAAGAACAGTAGCTCCTCTTCAGTCCAATACACTGTACTTGCTGGGAACAGACGCGAGTGCTATTTGCTCTGAGTATGTCAATGGGAGCGCAATAGTGACTTTCCTTACCAGAAAACAACTCTTGGTCGTAGGACCAGAAACTGCATGTGATTCAACTTCATTTAGGCTTGGAAAACAAACGCTAGCTCGCCTTACCAGAAACACACTCTGCTTTTGAGAAAAGAGCACACTTCTACTCTACTGTGTTTCCTATGGGGTCCGAACAGTGATCTTGCTCAGAACAAAAGAACTGTGCTTCCTACACACATGGCCACATCTAGTTCAATTCTGCTTAGGAAACTGAAAAGAACAGTAGATCCTCTTCAGTCCAATACACTGTACATGCTGGGAACCGACGCCAGTGCTATTTGCCCTGTGTATGACAATGGGAGCGCAATAGTGATTTTTCTTGCCAGAAAACAACTCTTGCTCATAGGACCAGAAACTGCATGAGATTCAACTCCATTTAGGACTGGGAAACAAACGCTAGCTAGCCTTACAAGAAACACAATCTGCTTTTGAGAAAAGAGCACTCTTCTACTCTACTTTGTTTCCTATGGGGTCCGAACAGTGACCTTGCTCAGAACAAAACAACTGTGCTTCCTGCACACATGGCCATATCTAGTTCAATACTGCTTAGGAAACTGACAAGAAAAGTAGATCCTCTTCTGTCCAATACACTGTACATGCTGGGAACCGACGCCAGTGCTATTTGCCCTGTGTATGAAAATTGGAGCGCAACAGTGACTTTCCTTACCAGAAAACAACTCTTGCTCATAGGACCAGAAACTGCATGGCATTCAACTCCATTTCTTTGTGGGAAAATAACACCAGCTCGCCTTACAAGAAACACACTCAAATTTTGAGAAAAGAGCACTCTTCTACTCTACTGTGTTTCCTATGGGGTCTGAACAGTGAGCTTGCTCAGAACAAAAGAACTGTGCTTCCTACACACATGGGCCATATCTAGTTCAACTCTTCTTAGGAAACTGACAAGAACAGTAGCTCCTCTTCAGTCCAATACACTGTACTTGCTGGGAACATATGCGAGTGCTATTTGCACTGTGTATAACAATGGGAGCGCAATAGTGACTCTTCTTACCAGAAAACAGCTCTTGCTCGTAGGACCAGAAACTGCATGTGATTCAACTCCATTTACGACTGGGAAACAAATGCTAGCTCGCCTTACAAGAAACACACTCTGCTTTTGAGAAAAGAGCACTCTTCTACTCTACTGTGTTTCCTATAGGGCCTGAACAGTGAGTTTGCTCAGAACAAAACTACTGTGCTTCCTACACACGGGACATATCTAGTTCAATTCTGCTAGGAAACTGACAAGAACAGTAGATCCTCTTCAGTCCAATACACTGTACACTCTGGGAACAGACGCCAGTGCTATTTGCCCTGTGTATGACAATGGGAGCACAATAGTGACTCTTCTTACCAGAAATCAACTGTTGGTCGTAGGACCAGAAACTGCATGTGATTCAACTCCATTTAGGACTGGGAAACAAACGCTAGCTCGACTTACAAGAAACACACTCTGCTTTTGAGAAAAGAGCACTCTTCTACTCTACTGTGTTTCCTATAGGTCCAGAACAGTAGGCTTGCTCAGAACAAAAGAACTGTGCTTCCTACAAACACGGGCCATATCTATTTCAATTCTGCTAGGAAACTGACAAGAACCGTAGATCCTCTTCAGTCCAATACACTGTACTTGCTGGGAACAGACACGAGTGCTATTTGCACTGTGTATGGCAATGGGAGCACAATAGTGAATTTCCTTACCAGAAAATAACTCTTAATCATAGGACCAGAAACTGCATGGGATCCAACTCCATTTCTGAGTGGGAAAAAAACACCAGGTCGCCTTACATAAAACACACTCTGCTTTTGAGGAAAGAGCACTCTTCTTCTCTACTGTGTTTTTTATGGGATCCGAACAGTGAGCTTGCTCAGAACAAAGAACTGTGCTTCCACACACACGGGCCATATCTAGTTCAACTCTGCTTAGGAAACTGACAAAACAGTAGCTCCTCTTCAGTCCAATACACTGTACTTGCTGGGAACATATGCGAGTACCATTTGCACTGTGTATGGCAATGGGAGTGCAATAGTGACTCTTCTTACCAGAAAACAACTCTTGCTCGTAGGACCAGAAACTGCATGTGATTCAACTCCATTTAGGACTGGGAAACAAACGCTAGCTCGCCTTATAAGAAACACACTCTGCTTTTGAGAAAAGAGCACTCTTCTACTCTACTGTGTTTCCTATAGGGCCAGAACAGTGAGTTTGCTCAGAACAAAACAACTGTGCTTCCTAAACACACGGGCCATATCTAGTTCAATTCTGCTAGGAAACTGACAAGAACAGTAGATCCTCTTCAGTCCAATACACTGTACATGCTGGGAACAGACACCAGTGCTATTTGCCCTGTGTATGACAATGGGAGCACAATAGTGACTCTTGCTACCAGAAAACAATACTTGCTCGTAGGACCAGAAACTGCATGTGACTCAACTCCATTTAGGACTGGGAAACAAACACTAGCTCGCCTTACAAGAAACACACTTTGCTTTTGAGAAAAGGCACTCTTATACTCTACAGTGTTTCCTATGGGATCTGAACAGTGAGCTTGCTCAGAATAAAAGAACTGTGCTTCCTACACACACGGGCCATATATAGTTCAATTCTGCTAGGAAACTGACAAGAACAGTAGATCCTCTTCAGTCCAATACACTGTACATGCTGGGAACCGACGCCAGTGCTATTTGCCCTGTGTATGACAATGGGAGCGCAATAGTGATTTTTCTTGCCAGAAAACAACTCTTGCTCATAGGACCAGAAACTGCATGAGATTCAACTCCATTTAGGACTGGGAAACAAACGCTAGCTAGCCTTACAAGAAACACAATCTGCTTTTGAGAAAAGAGCACTCTTCTACTCTACTTTGTTTCCTATGGGGTCCGAACAGTGACCTTGCTCAGAACAAAACAACTGTGCTTCCTACACACATGGCCATATCTAGTTCAATACTGCTTAGGAAACTGACAAGAAAAGTAGATCCTCTTCTGTCCAATACACTGTACATGCTGGGAACCGACGCCAGTGCTATTTGCCCTGTGTATGAAAATTGGAGCGCAACAGTGACTTTCCTTACCAGAAAACAACTCTTGCTCATAGGACCAGAAACTGCATGGCATTCAACTCCATTTCTTTGTGGGAAAATAACACCAGCTCGCCTTACAAGAAACACACTCAAATTTTGAGAAAAGAGCACTCTTCTACTCTACTGTGTTTCCTATGGGGTCTGAACAGTGAGCTTGCTCAGAACAAAAGAACTGTGCTTCCTACACACATGGGCCATATCTAGTTCAACTCTTCTTAGGAAACTGACAAGAACAGTAGCTCCTCTTCAGTCCAATACACTGTACTTGCTGGGAACATATGCGAGTGCTATTTGCACTGTGTATAACAATGGGAGCGCAATAGTGACTCTTCTTACCAGAAAACAGCTCTTGCTCGTAGGACCAGAAACTGCATGTGATTCAACTCCATTTACGACTGGGAAACAAATGCTAGCTCGCCTTACAAGAAACACACTCTGCTTTTGAGAAAAGAGCACTCTTCTACTCTACTGTGTTTCCTATAGGGCCAGAACAGTGAGCTTGCTCAGAACAAAAGAACTGTGCTCTCTACACACACGGGCCATATCTAGTTCAACTCTGCTTAGGAAACTGACAAGAACAGTAGCTCCTCTTCAGTCCAATACACTGTACTTCCTGGGAACAGACGCGAGTGCTATTTGCACTGTGTATGGCAATGGGAGCGCAATAGTGACTTTCCTTACCAGAAAACATCTCTTGCTGGTAGGACCAAAAACTGCATGGGATTCAACTCCATTTAGGACTGGGAAACAAACGCTAGCTCGCCTTACAATAAACACACTCTGCTTTTGAGAAAAGAGCACTCTTCTACTCTACTGTGTTTTTTATGGGGTCCCAACAGTGAGCTTGCTCAGAACAAAAGAACTGTGCTTCCTACACACACGGGCCATATCTAGTTCAACTCTGCTTAGGAAACTGACAAAACAGTAGCTACTCTTCAGTCCAATACACTGTACTTGCTGGGAACATATGCGAGTGCTATTTGCACTGTGTATAACAATGTGAGCGCAATAGTGACTCTTCTTACCAGAAAACAACTCATGCTCATAGGACCAGAAACTGCATGTGATTCAACTCCATTTACGACTGGGAAACAAATGCTAGCTCGCCTTACAAGAAACACACTCTGTTTTTGAGAAAAGAGCACACTTCTACTCTACTGTGTTTCCTATAGGGCCAGAACAGTGACTTTGCTCATAACAAAACTACTGTGCTTCCTACACACGGGCCATATCTAGTTCAATTCTGCTAGGAAACTGACAAGAACAGTAGCTCCTCTTCAGTCCAATACACTGTACACTCTGGGAACAGACGCCAGTGCTATTTGCCCTGTGTATGACAATGGGAGCACAATAGTGACTCTTCTTACCAGAAATCAACTGTTGGTCATAGGACCAGAAACTGCATGGGATTCAACTCCATTTAGGACTGGGAAACAAACGCGAGCTCGCCTTACAAGAAACACACTCTGCTTTTGAGAAAAGAGCACTTTTCTACACTACTGTGTTTCCTATTGGTTCCGAACAGTAAGCCTGCTCAGAACAAAAGAACTGTGCTTCCTGCACACATGGGCCATATCTAGTTCAACTCTGCTTAGGAAATTGACAAGAACAGTAGCTCCTCTTCAGTCCATAACACTGTACTTGCTGGGAACAGACGTGAGTGCTATTTGCACTGTGCATGGCAATGGGAGCGCAATAGTGACTCTTCTTACCAGAAAACAACTGTTGGTCGTAGGACCAGAAACTGCATGTGATTCAACTCCATTTACGACTGGGAAACAAATGCTAGCTCGCCTTACAAGAAACACACTCTGCTTTTGAGAAAAGAGCACTCTTCTACTCTACTGTGTTTCCCTAGGGCCTGAACAGTGAGTTTGCTCATAACAAAACTACTGTGCTTCCTACACACGGGACATATCTAGTTCAATTCTGCTAGGAAACTGACAAGAACAGTAGATCCTCTTCAGTCCAATACACTGTACACTCTGGGAACAGACGCCAGTGCTATTTGCCCTGTGTATGACAATGGGAGCACAATAGTGACTCTTCTTACCAGAAATCAACTGTTGGTCGTAGGACCAGAAACTGCATGTGATTCAACTCCATTTAGGACTGGGAAACAAACGCTAGCTCGACTTACAAGAAACACACTCTGCTTTTGAGAAAAGAGCACTCTTCTACTCTACTGTGTTTCCTATAGGTCCAGAACAGTAGGCTTGCTCAGAACAAAAGAACTGTGCTTCCTACAAACACGGGCCATATCTATTTCAATTCTGCTAGGAAACTGACAAGAACCGTAGATCCTCTTCAGTCCAATACACTGTACTTGCTGGGAACAGACACGAGTGCTATTTGCACTGTGTATGGCAATGGGAGCACAATAGTGAATTTCCTTACCAGAAAATAACTCTTAATCATAGGACCAGAAACTGCATGGGATCCAACTCCATTTCTGAGTGGGAAAAAAACACCAGGTCGCCTTACATAAAACACACTCTGCTTTTGAGGAAAGAGCACTCTTCTTCTCTACTGTGTTTTTTATGGGATCCGAACAGTGAGCTTGCTCAGAACAAAGAACTGTGCTTCCACACACACGGGCCATATCTAGTTCAACTCTGCTTAGGAAACTGACAAAACAGTAGCTCCTCTTCAGTCCAATACACTGTACTTGCTGGGAACATATGCGAGTACCATTTGCACTGTGTATGGCAATGGGAGCGCAATAGTGACTCTTCTTACCAGAAAACAACTCTTGCTCGTAGGACCAGAAACTGCATGTGATTCAACTCCATTTAGGACTGGGAAACAAACGCTAGCTCGCCTTATAAGAAACACACTCTGCTTTTGAGAAAAGAGCACTCTTCTACTCTACTGTGTTTCCTATAGGGCCAGAACAGTGAGTTTGCTCAGAACAAAACAACTGTGCTTCCTAAACACACGGGCCATATCTAGTTCAATTCTGCTAGGAAACTGACAAGAACAGTAGATCCTCTTCAGTCCAATACACTGTACATGCTGGGAACAGACACCAGTGCTATTTGCCCTGTGTATGACAATGGGAGCACAATAGTGACTCTTGTTACCAGAAAACAATACTTGCTCGTAGGACCAGAAACTGCATGTGACTCAACTCCATTTAGGACTGGGAAACAAACACTAGCTCGCCTTACAAGAAACACACTTTGCTTTTGAGAAAAGGCACTCTTATACTCTACAGTGTTTCCTATGGGATCTGAACAGTGAGCTTGCTCAGAATAAAAGAACTGTGCTTCCTACACACACGGGCCATATATAGTTCAATTCTGCTAGGAAACTGACAAGAACAGTAGATCCTCTTCAGTCCAATACACTGTACATGCTGGGAACCGACGCCAGTGCTATTTGACCTGTGTATGAAAATGGGAGCACAATAGTGACTCTTCTTACCAGAAAACAACTCTTCCTCGTAAGACCAGAAACTGCATGTGACTCAACTCCATTTAAGACTGGGAAATGAACGCTAGCTCGCCTTAAAAGAAACACACTCTGCTTTTGAGAAAAGAGCACTCTTCTACTCTACTGTGTTTCCTATAGGGCCAGAACAGTGAGCTTGCTCAGAACAAAAGAACTGTGCTCTCTACACACACGGGCCATATCTAGTTCAACTCTGCTTAGAAAACTGACAAGAACAGTAGCTCCTCTTCAGTCCAATACACTGTACTTCCTGGGAACAGACGCGAGTGCTATTTGCACTGTGTATGGCAATGGGAGCGCAATAGTGACTTTCCTTACCAGAAAACATCTCTTGCTGGTAGGACCAAAAACTGCATGGGATTCAACTCCATTTAGGACTGGGAAACAAACGCTAGCTCGCCTTACAATAAACACACTCTGCTTTTGAGAAAAGAGCACTCTTCTACTCTACTGTGTTTTTTATGGGGTCCCAACAGTGAGCTTGCTCAGAACAAAAGAACTGTGCTTCCTACACACACGGGCCATATCTAGTTCAACTCTGCTTAGGAAACTGACAAAACAGTAGCTACTCTTCAGTCCAATACACTGTACTTGCTGGGAACATATGCGAGTGCTATTTGCACTGTGTATAACAATGTGAGCGCAATAGTGACTCTTCTTACCAGAAAACAACTCATGATCATAGGACCAGAAACTGCATGTGATTCAACTCCATTTACGACTGGGAAACAAATGCTAGCTCGCCTTACAAGAAACACACTCTGTTTTTGAGAAAAGAGCACACTTCTACTCTACTGTGTTTCCTATAGGGCCAGAACAGTGACTTTGCTCATAACAAAACTACTGTGCTTCCTACACACGGGCCATATCTAGTTCAATTCTGCTAGGAAACTGACAAGAACAGTAGCTCCTCTTCAGTCCAATACACTGTACACTCTGGGAACAGACGCCAGTGCTATTTGCCCTGTGTATGACAATGGGAGCACAATAGTGACTCTTCTTACCAGAAATCAACTGTTGGTCGTAGGACCAGAAACTGCATGGGATTCAACTCCATTTAGGACTGGGAAACAAACGCGAGCTCGCCTTACAAGAAACACACTCTGCTTTTGAGAAAAGAGCACTTTTCTACACTACTGTGTTTCCTATTGGTTCCGAACAGTAAGCCTGCTCAGAACAAAAGAACTGTGCTTCCTGCACACACGAGCCATATCTAGTTCAACTCTGCTTAGGAAATTGACAAGAACAGTAGCTCCTCTTCAGTCCATAACACTGTACTTGCTGGGAACAGACGTGAGTGCTATTTGCACTGTGCATGGCAATGGGAGCGCAATAGTGACTCTTCTTACCAGAAAACAACTGTTGGTCGTAGGACCAGAAACTGCATGTGATTCAACTCCATTTAGGACTGGGAAACAAACGCTAGCTCAACTTACAAGAAACACACTCTGCTTTTGAAAAAAGAGCACTCTTCTACTCTACTGTGTTTCCTATAGGGCCAGAACAGTAGGCTTGCTCAGAACAAAAGAACTGTGCTTCCTACACACACGGGCCATATCTATTTCAATTCTGCTAGGAAACTGACAAGAACCGTAGATCCTCTTCAGTCCAATACACTGTACTTGCTGGGAACAGTCACGAGTGCTATTTGCACTGTGTATGGCAATGGGAGCACAATAGTGAATTTCCTTACCAGAAAATAACTCTTGCTCGTAGGACCAGAAACTGCATGGGATTAAACTTCCTTTCTTTGTGGGAAAAAAACACCAGCTTGCCTTACAAGAAACACACTCTGCTTTTGAGAAAAGAGCACTCTTCTACTCTACTGTGTTTCCTATGGGGTCCGAAAAGTGAGCTTGCTCAGAACAAAAGAACTGTGCTTCCTACACACACGGGCCATATCTAGTTCAACTCTGCTTAGGAAACTGACAAGAACAGTAGCTCCTCTTCAGTCCAATACACTGTACTTGCTGGGAACAGACGCGAGTGCTATTTGCTCTGAGTATGTCAATGGGAGCGCAATAGTGACTTTCCTTACCAGAAAACAACTCTTGGTCGTAGGACCAGAAACTGCATGTGATTCAACTTCATTTAGGCTTGGAAAACAAACGCTAGCTCGCCTTACAAGAAACACACTCTGCTTTTGAGAAAAGAGCACACTTCTACTCTACTGTGTTTCCTATGGGGTCCGAACAGTGATCTTGCTCAGAACAAAAGAACTGTGCTTCCTACACACATGGCCACATCTAGTTCAATTCTGCTTAGGAAACTGAAAAGAACAGTAGATCCTCTTCAGTCCAATACACTGTACATGCTGGGAACCGACGCCAGTGCTATTTGCCCTGTGTATGACAATGGGAGCGCAATAGTGATTTTTCTTGCCAGAAAACAACTCTTGCTCATAGGACCAGAAACTGCATGAGATTCAACTCCATTTAGGACTGGGAAACAAACGCTAGCTAGCCTTACAAGAAACACAATCTGCTTTTGAGAAAAGAGCACTCTTCTACTCTACTTTGTTTCCTATGGGGTCCGAACAGTGACCTTGCTCAGAACAAAACAACTGTGCTTCCTACACACATGGCCATATCTAGTTCAATACTGCTTAGGAAACTGACAAGAAAAGTAGATCCTCTTCTGTCCAATACACTGTACATGCTGGGAACCGACGCCAGTGCTATTTGCCCTGTGTATGAAAATTGGAGCGCAACAGTGACTTTCCTTACCAGAAAACAACTCTTGCTCGTAGGACCAGAAACTGCATGGCATTCAACTCCATTTCTTTGTGGGAAAATAACACCAGCTCGCCTTACAAGAAACACACTCAAATTTTGAGAAAAGAGCACTCTTCTACTCTACTGTGTTTCCTATGGGGTCTGAACAGTGAGCTTGCTCAGAACAAAAGAACTGTGCTTCCTACACACATGGGCCATATCTAGTTCAACTCTTCTTAGGAAACTGACAAGAACAGTAGCTCCTCTTCAGTCCAATACACTGTACTTGCTGGGAACATATGCGAGTGCTATTTGCACTGTGTATAACAATGGGAGCGCAATAGTGACTCTTCTTACCAGAAAACAGCTCTTGCTCGTAGGACCAGAAACTGCATGTGATTCAACTCCATTTACGACTGGGAAACAAATGCTAGCTTGCCTTACAAGAAACACACTCTGCTTTTGAGAAAAGAGCACTCTTCTACTCTACTGTGTTTCCTATAGGGCCTGAACAGTGAGTTTACTCAGAACAAAACTACTGTGCTTCCTACACACGGGCCATATCTAGTTCAATTCTGCTAGGAAACTGACAAGAACAGTAGATCCTCTTCAGTCCAATACACTGTACACTCTGGGAACAGACGCCAGTGCTATTTGCCCTGTGTATGACAATGGGAGCACAATAGTGACTCTTCTTACCAGAAATCAACTGTTGGTCGTAGGACCAGAAACTGCATGTGATTCAACTCCATTTAGGACTGGGAAACAAACGCTAGCTCGACTTACAAGAAACACACTCTGCTTTTGAGAAAAGAGCACTCTTCTACTCTACTGTGTTTCCTATAGGTCCAGAACAGTAGGCTTGCTCAGAACAAAAGAACTGTGCTTCCTACAAACACGGGCCATATCTATTTCAATTCTGCTAGGAAACTGACAAGAACCGTAGATCCTCTTCAGTCCAATACACTGTACTTGCTGGGAACAGACACGAGTGCTATTTGCACTGTGTATGGCAATGGGAGCACAATAGTGAATTTCCTTACCAGAAAATAACTCTTAATCATAGGACCAGAAACTGCATGGGATCCAACTCCATTTCTGAGTGGGAAAAAAACACCAGGTCACCTTACATAAAACACACTCTGCTTTTGAGGAAAGAGCACTCTTCTTCTCTACTGTGTTTTTTATGGGATCCGAACAGTGAGCTTGCTCAGAACAAAGAACTGTGCTTCCACACACACGGGCCATATCTAGTTCAACTCTGCTTAGGAAACTGACAAAACAGTAGCTCCTCTTCAGTCCAATACACTGTACTTGCTGGGAACATATGCGAGTACCATTTGCACTGTGTATGGCAATGGGAGCGCAATAGTGACTCTTCTTACCAGAAAACAACTCTTGCTCGTAGGACCAGAAACTGCATGTGATTCAACTCCATTTAGGACTGGGAAACAAACGCTAGCTCGCATTATAAGAAACACACTCTGCTTTTGAGAAAAGAGCACTCTTCTACTCTACTGTGTTTCCTATAGGGCCAGAACAGTGAGTTTGCTCAGAACAAAACAACTGTGCTTCCTAAGCACACGGGCCATATCTAGTTCAATTCTGCTAGGAAACTGACAAGAACAGTAGATCCTCTTCAGTCCAATACACTGTACATGCTGGGAACAGACACCAGTGCTATTTGCCCTGTGTATGACAATGGGAGCACAATAGTGACTCTTGTTACCAGAAAACAATACTTGCTCGTAGGACCAGAAACTGCATGTGACTCAACTCCATTTAGGACTGGGAAACAAACACTAGCTCGCCTTACAAGAAACACACTTTGCTTTTGAGAAAAGGCACTCTTATACTCTACAGTGTTTCCTATGGGATCTGAACAGTGAGCTTGCTCAGAATAAAAGAACTGTGCTTCCTACACACACGGGCCATATATAGTTCAATTCTGCTAGGAAACTGACAAGAACAGTAGATCCTCTTCAGTCCAATACACTGTACATGCTGGGAACCGACGCCAGTGCTATTTGACCTGTGTATGAAAATGGGAGCACAATAGTGACTCTTCTTACCAGAAAACAACTCTTCCTCGTAAGACCAGAAACTGCATGTGACTCAACTCCATTTAAGACTGGAAAATGAACGCTAGCTCGCCTTAAAAGAAACACACTCTGTTTTTGAGAAAAGAGCACTCTTCTACTCTACTGTGTTTCCTATAGGGCCAGAACAGTGAGCTTGCTCAGAACAAAAGAACTGTGCTCTCTACACACACGGGCCATATCTAGTTCAACTCTGCTTAGGAAACTGACAAGAACAGTAGCTCCTCTTCAGTCCAATACACTGTACTTCCTGGGAACAGACGCGAGTGCTATTTGCACTGTGTATGGCAATGGGAGCGCAATAGTGACTTTCCTTACCAGAAAACATCTCTTGCTGGTAGGACCAAAAACTGCATGGGATTCAACTCCATTTAGGACTGGGAAACAAACGCTAGCTCGCCTTACAATAAACACACTCTGCTTTTGAGAAAAGAGCACTCTTCTACTCTACTGTGTTTTTTATGGGGTCCCAACAGTGAGCTTGCTCAGAACAAAAGAACTGTGCTTCCTACACACACGGGCCATATCTAGTTCAACTCTGCTTAGGAAACTGACAAAACAGTAGCTACTCTTCAGTCCAATACACTGTACTTGCTGGGAACATATGCGAGTGCTATTTGCACTGTGTATAACAATGTGAGCGCAATAGTGACTCTTCTTACCAGAAAACAACTCTTGCTCATAGGACCAGAAACTGCATGTGATTCAACTCCATTTACGACTGGGAAACAAATGCTAGCTCGCCTTACAAGAAACACACTCTGTTTTTGAGAAAAGAGTACACTTCTACTCTACTGTGTTTCCTATAGGGCCAGAACAGTGAGTTTGCTCATAACAAAACTACTGTGCTTCCTACACACGGGCCATATCTAGTTCAATTCTGCTAGGAAACTGACAAGAACAGTAGCTCCTCTTCAGTCCAATGCACTGTACACTCTGGGAACAGACGCCAGTGCTATTTGCCCTGTGTATGACAATGGGAGCACAATAGTGACTCTTCTTACCAGAAATCAACTGTTGGTCGTAGGACCAGAAACTGCATGGGATTCAACTCCATTTAGGACTGGGAAACAAACGCGAGCTCGCCTTACAAGAAACACACTCTGCTTTTGAGAAAAGAGCACTTTTCTACACTACTGTGTTTCCTATTGGTTCCGAACAGTAAGCCTGCTCAGAACAAAAGAACTGTGCTTCCTGCACACACGAGCCATATCTAGTTCAACTCTGCTTAGGAAATTGACAAGAACAGTAGCTCCTCTTCAGTCCATAACACTGTACTTGCTGGGAACAGACGTGAGTGCTATTTGCACTGTGCATGGCAATGGGAGCGCAATAGTGACTCTTCTTACCAGAAAACAACTGTTGGTCGTAGGACCAGAAACTGCATGTGATTCAACTCCATTTAGGACTGGGAAACAAACGCTAGCTCAACTTACAAGAAACACACTCTGCTTTTGAAAAAAGAGCACTCTTCTACTCTACTGTGTTTCCTATAGGGCCAGAACAGTAGGCTTGCTCAGAACAAAAGAACTGTGCTTCCTACACACACGGGACATATCTATTTCAATTCTGCTAGGAAACTGACAAGAACCGTAGATCCTCTTCAGTCCAATACACTGTACTTGCTGGGAACATATGCGAGTGCTATTTGCACTGTGTATGACAATGGGAGCGCAATAGTGACTCTTCTTACCAGAAAACAACTCTTGCTCATAGGACCAGAAACTGCATGTGATTCAACTCCATTTACGACTGGGAAACAAATGCTAGCTCGCCTTATAATAAAAACACTCTGCTTTTGAGAAAAGAGCACTCTTCTACTCTACTGTGTTTCCTATAGGGCCAGAACAGTGAGTTTGCTCAGAACAAAACTACTGTGCTTCCTACACACGGGCCATATCTAGTTCAATTCTGCTAGGAAACTGACAAGAACAGTAGATCCTCTTCAGTCCAATACACTTTACATGCTGGGAACAGGCGCCAGTGCTATTTGCCCTGTGTATGACAATGGGAGCACAATAGTGACTCTTCTTACCAGAAAACAACCCTTACTCGTAGGACTAGAAACTGCATGGGATTCAACTCCATTTAGGACTGGGAAACAAACGCTAGCTCGCCTTACAAGAAACACACTCTGCTTTTGAGAAAAGAGCACTCTTCTACTCTACTGTGTTTCCTATAGGGCCAGAAGAGTGAGCTTGCTCAGAACAAAAGAACTGTGCTCTCTACACACACGGGCCATATCTAGTTCAACTCTGCTTAGGAAACTGACAAGAACAGTAGCTCCTCTTCAGTCCAATACACTGTACTTCCTGGGAACAGACGCGAGTGCTATTTGCACTGTGTATGGCAATGGGAGCACAATAGTGACTCTTCTTACCAGAAAACAACTCTTGCTCGTAGGACCAAAAACTGCATGTGACTCAACTCCATTTAGAACTGGGAAACAAACTCTAGCTCGCCTTACAAGAAACACACTCTGCTTTTGAGAAAAGAGCACTCTTCTACTCTACTGTGTTTTTTATGGGGTCCCAACAGTGAGCTTGCTCAGAACAAAAGAACTGTGCTTCCTACACACACGGGCCATATCTAGTTCAACTCTGCTTAGGAAACTGACAAAACAGTAGCTCCTCTTCAGTCCAATACACTGTACTTGCTGGGAACATATGCGAGTGGCACTTGTACTCTGTATAACAATGGGAGCGCAATAGTGACTCTTCTTACCAGAAAACAACTCTTGCTCTTAGGACCAGAAACTGCATGTGATTCAACTCCATTTATGACTGGGAAACAAATGCTAGCTCGCCTTATAAGAAAAACACTCTGCTTTTGAGAAAAGTGCACTCTTCTACTCTACTGTGTTTCCTATAGGGCCAGAACAGTGAGTTTGCTCAGAACAAAACTACTGTGCTTCCTACACACGGGCCATATCTAGTTCAATTCTGCTAGGAAACTGACAAGAACAGTAGATCCTCTTCAGTCCAATACACTTTACATGCTGGGAACAGACGCCAGTGCTATTTGCCCTGTGTATGACAATGGGAGCACAATAGTGACTCTTCTTACCAGAAAACAACCCTTGCTCGTAGGACTAGAAACTGCATGGGATTCAACTCCATTTAGGACTGGGAAACAAACGCTAGCTCGCCTTACAAGAAACACACTCTGATTTGAGAAAAGGGCACTCTTCTACTCTACTGTGTTTCCTATGGGGTCCGAACAGTGAGCTTGCTCAGAACAAAAGAACTGTGCTTCCTACACACACGGGCCATATCTAGTTCAACTCTGCTTAGGAAACTGACAAGAACAGTAGCTCCTCTTCAGTCCATAACACTGTACTTGCTGGGAACAGACGCGAGTGCTATTGGCACTGTGTATGGCAATGGGAGCACAATAATGACTTTCCTTACCAGAAAACAACTCTTGGTCGTATGACCAGAAACTGCATGTGATTCAACTCGATTTAGGACTGGGAAACAAACGCTAGCTCGCCTTACAAGAAACATACTCTGCTTTTGAGAAAAGAACACTCTTCTACTCTACTGTGCTTCTCATGGGGTCCGAACAGTGAGCTTGCTCAGAACAAAAGAACTGTGCTTCCTACACACACGGGCCATATCTAGTTCAACTCTGCTTAGGAAACTGACAAGAACAGTACCTCCTCTTCAGTCCCATACACTGTACTTGCTGGGAACAGACGCGAGTGCTATTTGCACTGTGTATGGCAATGGGAGCGCAATAGTGACTCTTCTTACCAGAAAACAACTGTTGGTCGTAGGACCAGAAACCTCATGGGATTCAACTCCATTTAGGACTGGGAAACAAACGCTTGCTTGCCTTACAAGAAACACACTCTGCCTTTGAGAAAAGAGCACTCTTCTACTCTACTGTGTTTCCTATGGGGTCCGAACAGTGAGGTTGCTCAGAACAAAAGAACTATGCTTCCTACACACAGGAGACATATCTAGTTCAACTCTGCTTAGGAAACTGACAAGAACAGTAGCTCCTCTTCAGTCCAATACACTGTAATCACTGGGAACAGACGCCAGTGCTATTTGCCCTGTGTATGACAATGGGAGCACAATAGTGACTCTTCTTACCAGAAATCAACTGTTGGTCGTAGGACCAGAAACTGCATGTGATTCAACTCCATTTAGGACTGGGAAACAAACGCTAGCTCGACTTACAAGAAACACACTCTGCTTTTGAGAAAAGAGCACTCTTCTACTCTACTGTGTTTCCTATAGGTCCAGAACAGTAGGCTTGCTCAGAACAAAAGAACTGTGCTTCCTACAAACACGGGCCATATCTATTTCAATTCTGCTAGGAAACTGACAAGAACCGTAGATCCTCTTCAGTCCAATACACTGTACTTGCTGGGAACAGACACGAGTGCTATTTGCACTGTGTATGGCAATGGGAGCACAATAGTGAATTTCCTTACCAGAAAATAACTCTTAATCATAGGACCAGAAACTGCATGGGATCCAACTCCATTTCTGAGTGGGAAAAAAACACCAGGTCGCCTTACATAAAACACACTCTGCTTTTGAGGAAAGAGCACTCTTCTTCTCTACTGTGTTTTTTATGGGATCCGAACAGTGAGCTTGCTCAGAACAAAGAACTGTGCTTCCACACACACGGGCCATATCTAGTTCAACTCTGCTTAGGAAACTGACAAAACAGTAGCTCCTCTTCAGTCCAATACACTGTACTTGCTGGGAACATATGCGAGTACCATTTGCACTGTGTATGGCAATGGGAGCGCAATAGTGACTCTTCTTACCAGAAAACAACTCTTGCTCGTAGGACCAGAAACTGCATGTGATTCAACTCCATTTAGGACTGGGAAACAAACGCTAGCTCGCCTTTTAAGAAACACACTCTGCTTTTGAGAAAAGAGCACTCTTCTACTCTACTGTGTTTCCTATAGGGCCAGAACAGTGAGTTTGCTCAGAACAAAACTACTGTGCTTCCTACACACGGGCCATATCTAGTTCAATTCTGCTAGGAAACTGACAAGAACAGTAGCTCCTCTTCAGTCCAATACACTGTACACTCTGGGAACAGACGCCAGTGCTATTTGCCCTGTGTATGACAATGGGAGCACAATAGTGACTCTTCTTACCAGAAATCAACTGTTGGTCGTAGGACCAGAAACTGCATGGGATTCAACTCCATTTAGGACTGGGAAACAAACGTGAGCTCGCCTTACAAGAAACACACTCTGCTTTTGAGAAAAGAGCACTTTTCTACACTACTGTGTTTCCTATTGGTTCCGAACAGTAAGCCTGCTCAGAACAAAAGAACTGTGCTTCCTGCACACACGAGCCATATCTAGTTCAACTCTGCTTAGGAAATTGACAAGAACAGTAGCTCCTCTTCAGTCCATAACACTGTACTTGCTGGGAACAGACGTGAGTGCTATTTGCACTGTGCATGGCAATGGGAGCGCAATAGTGACTCTTCTTACCAGAAAACAACTGTTGGTCGTAGGACCAGAAACTGCATGTGATTCAACTCCATTTAGGACTGGGAAACAAACGCTAGCTCAACTTACAAGAAACACACTCTGCTTTTGAAAAAAGAGCACTCTTCTACTCTACTGTGTTTCCTATAGGGCCAGAACAGTAGGCTTGCTCAGAACAAAAGAACTGTGCTCCCTACACACACGGGACATATCTATTTCAATTCTGCTAGGAAACTGACAAGAACCGTAGATCCTCTTCAGTCCAGTACACTGTACTTGCTGGGAACATATGCGAGTGCTATTTGCACTGTGTATGACAATGGGAGCGCAATAGTGACTCTTCTTACCAGAAAACAACTCTTGCTCGTAGGACCAGAAACTGCATGTGATTCAACTCCATTTAGGACTGGGAAACAAATGCTAGCTCGCCTTATAATAAAAACACTCTGCTTTTGAGAAAAGAGCACTCTTCTACTCTACTGTGTTTCCTATAGGGCCAGAACAGTGAGTTTGCTCAGAACAAAACTACTGTGCTTCCTACACACGGGCCATATCTAGTTCAATTCTGCTAGGAAACTGACAAGAACAGTAGATCCTCTTCAGTCCAATACACTTTACATGCTGGGAACAGGCGCCAGTGCTATTTGCCCTGTGTATGACAATGGGAGCACAATAGTGACTCTTCTTACCAGAAAACAACCCTTGCTCATAGGACTAGAAACTGCATGGGATTCAACTCCATTTAGGACTGGGAAACAAACGCTAGCTCGCCTTACAAGAAACACACTCTGCTTTTGAGAAAAGAGCACTCTTCTACTCTACTGTGTTTCCTATAGAGCCAGAAGAGTGAGCTTGCTCAGAACAAAAGAACTGTGCTCTCTACACACACGGGCCATATCTAGTTCAACTCTGCTTAGGAAACTGACAAGAACAGTAGCTCCTCTTCAGTCCAATACACTGTACTTCCTGGGAACAGACGCGAGTGCTATTTGCACTGTGTATGGCAATGGGAGCACAATAGTGACTCTTCTTACCAGAAAACAACTCTTGCTCGTAGGACCAAAAACTGCATGTGACTCAACTCCATTTAGAACTGGGAAACAAACTCTAGCTCGCCTTACAAGAAACACACTCTGCTTTTGAGAAAAGAGCACTCTTCTACTCTACTGTGTTTTTTATGGGGTCCCAACAGTGAGCTTGCTCAGAACAAAAGAACTGTGCTTCCTACACACACGGGCCATATCTAGTTCAACTCTGCTTAGGAAACTGACAAGAACAGTAGCTCCTCTTCAGTCCATAACACTGTACTTGCTGGGAACAGACGCGAGTGCTATTTGCACTGTGTATGGCAATGGGAGCACAATGGTGACTTTTCTTACCAGAAAACAACTCTTACTCATAGGACCAGAAACTGCATGGGATTCAACTCCATTTCTGAGTGAGAAAAAAACACCAGGTCGCCTTACATAAAACACACTCTGCTTCTGAGAAAAGAGCACTCTTCTCCTCTACTGTGTTTCCTATAGGGCCAGAACAGTGAGCTTGTTCAGAACAAAAGAACTGTGCTTCCTACAAACACAGGCGATATCTAGTTCAACTCTGCTTCGGAAACTGACAAGAACAGTAGCTCCTCTTCAGTCCAATACACTGTACTTGCTGGTAACAGACTCGAGGGCTATTTGCACTGTGTATAGCAATGGGAGCACAATAGTGACTCTTCTTACCAGAAAACAACTCTTATTCGTAGGACCAGAAACTGCATGTGATTCAACTCCATTTAGGACTGGGAAACAAAAACTAGCTTGCCTTACAAGAAACAAACTCTGCTTTTGAGAAAAGAGCACTCTTCTACTCTAGTGTGTTTCCTATAGGGCCAGAACAGTGAGCTTGCTCAGAACAAAAGAACTGTGCTTCCTACACATTCGGGCCATATCTAGTTCAATTCTGCTAGGAAACTGACAAGAATAGTAGATCCTCTTCACTCCAATACACTGTATTTGCTGGCAACAGATGCGAAGGCTATTTGCACTGTGTATGGCAATGGGAGCGCAAAAGTGACTTTCCTAAACCAGAAAACAACTCTTGCTCGTAGGACCAGAAACTGCATGGGATTCAACTCCATTTCTGAGTGGGAAAAAAACACCAGCTTGCCTTACATAAAACACACTCTGCTTTTGAGAAAAGAGCACTCTTCTACTCTACCCTGTTTCCTATGTGATCCGAACAGTGAGCTTGCTCAGAACAAAAGAACTGTGCTTCCTACACACATGGCCATATCTAGTTCAACTCTGCTTAGGAAACTGACAAGAACAGTAGATCCTCTTCAGTCCAATACACTGTACATGCTGGGAACCGACGCTAGTGCTATTTGCCCTGTGTATGAAAATGGGAGCGCAATAGTGACTCTTCTTAACAGAAAACAACTCTTCCTCGTAACCAGAAACTGCATGTGACTCAACTACATTTAGGACTGGGAAACGAACGCTAGCTTGCCTAACAAGAAACACACTCTGTTTTTGAGAAAAGAGCACTCTTCTACTCTACTGTGTTTCCCATGGGGTGCGAACAGTGAGCTTGCTCAGAACAAAATTACTGTGCTTCCTACACACACGGGCCATATCTAGTTCAACTCTGCTTAGGAAACTGACAAAACCGTACGTCCTCTTCAGTCAAATACATTGTACTTGCTGGGAACAGACGCGAGTGCTATTTGCACTGTCTATGGCAATGGGAGTGCAATAGTGACTCTTCTTATCAGAAAAAAACTCTTGCTCGTAGGACCAGAAATTGTATGTGATTCAACTCCATTTAGGACTGGGAAACAAACGCTAGCTCGCCTTAAAAGAAACACACTCTGCTTTTGAGAAAAAGGCACTCTTCTACTCTACTGTGTTTCCTATGGGGTCCGAACAGTGAGCTTGCTCAGAACAAAACTACTGTGCTTCCTACACACGGGCCATATCTAGTTCAATTCTGCTAGGAAACTGACAAGAACAGTAGATCCTTTCAGTCCAATACACTTTACATGCTGGGAACAGACGCTAGTGCTATTTGCCCTGTGTATGACAATGGGAGCACAATAGTGACTCTTATTACCAGAAAACAACTCTTGCTCGTAGGAGTAGAAACTGCATGTTATTCACCTCCATTTAGGACTGGGAAACAAACGCTAGCTTGCCTCACAAGAAACATCCTCTGCTTTTGAGAAAAGAGCACTCTTCTACTCTACTGTGTTTCCTATGGGGTCCGAACAGTGAGCTTGCTCAGAACAAAAGAACTGTGCTTCCTACACACATTGGCCATATGTAGTTCAACTCTGCTTAGGAAACTGACAAGAACAGTAGCTCCTCTTCTGTCCATAACACTGTACTTGCTGAAAACAGATGCCAGTGCTATTGGCACTGTATATGGCAATGGGAGCACAATAGTGACTTTCCTTACCAGAAAACAACTCTTGGTCATATGACCAGAAACTGCATGTGATTCAACTCCATTTAAGACTGGGAATCAAACGCTAGCTCGCATTACAAGAAACATACTCTGCTTTTGAGAAAAGAGCACTCTTCTACTCTACTGTGTTTCCTATGGGGTCCGAACAGTGAGCTTGCTCAGAACAAAAGAACTGTACTTCCTACACACATGACCATATCTAGTTGAATTCTGCTTAGGAAATTTACAAAAACAGTAGATCCTCAGTCCAATACACTGTACATGCTGGGAACCGATGCCAGTGCTATTTGTCCTGTGTTTGAAAATGGGAGTGCAATAGTGACTATTCTTACCAGAAAACAACTCTTGCTTGTAACCAGAAACTGCATGTGACTCAACTCCATTTAGGACTGGGAAACGAACGCTAGCTCGCCTTACAAGAAACACACTCTGCTTTTGAGAAAAGAGCACTCTTCTACTCTACTGTGTTTCCTATGGGGTCCGAACAGTGAGCTTGCTCAGAACAAAAGAACTGTGCTTCCTACACACACGGGCCATATCTAGTTCAACTCTGCTGAGGAAACTGACAAGAACAGTAGCTCCTCTTCAGTCCATAACACTGTACTTGCTGGGAACAGACGCGAGTGCTATTGGCACTGTATATGGCAATGGGAAGACAATAGTGACTTTCCTTACCAGAAAACAACTCTTGGTCATATGACCAGAAACTGCATGTGATTCAACTCCATTTAGGACTGGGAAACAAACGCTAGCTAGCCTTACAAGAAACATACTCTGCTTTTGAGAAAAGAGCACTCTTCTACTCTACTGTGTTTCTCATGGGGTCCGAACAGTGAGCTTGCTCAGAACAAAAGAACTGTGCTTCCTACACACACGGGCCATATCTAGTTCAACTCTGCTTAGGAAACTGACAAGAACAGTAGCTCCTCTTCAGTCCCATACACTGTACTTGCTGGGAAAAGACGCGAGTGTATTTGCACTGTGTATGGCAATGGGAGCACAATAGTGACTCTTCTTACCAGAAAACAACTGTTGGTCGTAGGACCAGAAACCTCATGGGATTCAACTCCATTTAGGACTGGGAAACAAACGCTTGCTTGCCTTACAAGAAACACACTCTGCCTTTGAGAAAAGAGCACTCTTCTACTCTACTGTGTTTCCTATGGGGTCCGAACAGTGAGCTTGCTCAGAACAAAAGAACTATGCTTCCTACACACAGGAGCCATATCTAGTTCAACTCTGCTTAGGAAACTGACAAGAACAGTAGCTCCTCTTCAGTCCAATACACTGTAATCACTGGGAACAGACGCCAGTGCTATTTGCCCTGTGTATGACAATGGGAGCACAATAGTGACTCTTCTTACCAGAAAACAACTCTTGCTCATAGGACCAGAAACTGCATGTGATTCAAATCCTTTAGGGACTGGGAAACAAACGCTAGCTCTCCTTACAAGAAACACACTCTGCTTTTGAGAAAAGAGCACTTTTCTACTCAAATGTGTTTCCTATTGGTTCCGAACAGTAAGCTTGTTCAGAACAAAAGAACTGTGCTTCCTACACACACGGGCCATATCTAGTTCAACTCTGCTTAGGAAACTGACAAGAACAGTAGCTCCTCTTCAGTCCATAACACTGTACTTGCTGGGAACAGCCGCGAGTGCTATTTGCACTGTGTATGGCAATGGGAGCACAATGGTGACTTTTCTTACCAGAAAACAACTCTTACTCATAGGACCAGAAACTGCATGGGATTCAACTCCATTTCTGAGTGGGAAAAAAACACCAGGTCGCCTTCCATAAAACACACTCTGCTTCTGAGAAAAGAGCACTCTACTTCTCTACTGTGTTTCCTATAGGGCCAGAACAGTGAGCTTGCTCAGAACAAAAGAACTGTGCTTCCTACAAACACAGGCGATATCTAGTTCAACTCTGCTTCGGAAACTGACAAGAACAGTAGCTCCTCTTCAGTCCAATACACTGTACTTGCTGGGAACAGACTCGAGGGCTATTTGCACTGTGTATGGCAATGGGAGCACAATAGTGACTCTTCTTCCCAGAAAACAAATCTTATTCGTAGGACCAGAAACTGCATGGGATTCAACTCCATTTAGGACTGGGAAACAAAAACTAGCTTGCCTTACAAGAAACAAACTCTGCTTTTGAGAAAAGAGCACTATTCTACTCTAGTGTGTTTCCTATAGGGCAAGAACAGTGAGCTTGCTCAGAACAAAAGAACTGTGCTTCCTACACATTCGGGCCATATCTAGTTCAATTCTGCTAGGAAACTGACAAGAATAGTAGATCCTCTTCACTCCAATACACTGTATTTTCTGGGAACAGACGCGAGGGCTATTTGCACAGTGTATGGCAATGGGAGCGCAAAAGTGACTTTCCTAAACCAGAAAACAACTCTTGCTCGTAAGAACAGAAACTGCATGGGATTCAACTCCATTTCTGAGTGGGAAAAAAACACCAGCTTGCCTTACATAAAACACACTCTGCTTTTGAGAAAAGAGCACTCTTCTACTCTACCCTGTATCCTATGGGATCCGAACAGTGAGCTTGCTCAGAACAAAAGAACTGTGCTTCCTACACACATGGCCATATCTAGTTCAATTCTGCTTAGGAAAATGACAAGAACAGTAGATCCTCTTCAGTCCAATACACTGTACATGCTGGGAACCGACGCTAGTGCTATTTGCCCTGTGTATGAAAATGGGAGCGCAATAGTGACTCTTCTTACCAGAAAACAACTCTTCCTCGTAACCAGAAACTGCATGTGACTCAACTACATTTAGGACTGGGAAACGAACGCTAGCTCGCCTAACAAGAAACACACTCTTCTTTTGAGAAAAGAGCACTCTTCTACTCTACTGTGTTTCCCAAGGGGTGCGAACAGTGAGCTTGCTCAGAACAAAATAACTGTGCTTCCTACACACACGGGCCATATCTAGTTCAACTCTGCTTAGGAAACTGACAAGAACAGTAGCTCCTCTTCAGTCCATAACACTGTACTTGCTGGGAACAGATGCGAGTGCTATTGGCACTGTGTATGGCAATGGGAGCACAATAGTGACTTTCCTTACCAGAAAACAACTCTTGGTCGTATGACCAGAAACTGCATGTGATTCAACTCCATTTAGGACTGGGAAACAAACGCTAGCTCGCCTTACAAGAAACATACTCTGCTTTTGAGAAAAGAGCACTCTTCTACTCTACTGTGTTTCCTATGGGGTCCGAACAGTGAGGTTGCTCAGAACAAAAGAACTATGCTTCCTACACACAGGAGCCATATCTAGTTCAACTCTGCTTAGGAAACTGACAAGAACAGTAGCTCCTCTTCAGTCCAATACACTGTAATCACTGGGAACAGACGCCAGTGCTATTTGCCCTGTGTATGACAATGGGAGCACAATAGTGACTCTTCTTACCAGAAAACAACTCTTGCTCATAGGACCAGAAACTGCATGTGATTCAAATCCATTAGGGACTGGGAAACAAACGCTAGCTCGGCTTACAAGAAACACACTCTGCTTTTGAGAAAAGAGCACTTTTCTACTCAAATGTGTTTCCTATTGGTTCCGAACAGTAAGCTTGTTCAGAACAAAAGAACTGTGCTTCCTACACACACGGGCCATATCTAGTTCAACTCTGCTTAGGAAACTGACAAGAACAGTAGCTCCTCTTCAGTCCATAACACTGTACTTGCTGGGAACAGACGCGAGTGCTATTTGCACTGTGTATGGCAATGGGAGCACAATGGTGACTTTTCTTACCAGAAAACAACTCTTACTCATAGGACCAGAAACTGCATGGGATTCAACTCCATTTCTGAGTGGGAAAAAAACACCAGGTCGCCTTACATAAAACACACTCTGCTTCTGAGAAAAGAGCACTCTACTTCTCTACTGTGTTTCCTATAGGGCCAGAACAGTGAGCTTGCTCAGAACAAAAGAACTGTGCTTCCTACAAACACAGGCGATATCTAGTTCAACTCTGCTTCGGAAACTGACAAGAACAGTAGCTCTTCTTCAGTCCAATACACTGTACTTGCTGGTAACAGACGCGAGTGCTATTTGCACTGTGTATGGCAATGGGAGCACAATAGTGACTCTTCTTCCCAGAAAACAACTCTTATTCGTAGGACCAGAAACTGCATGGGATTCAACTCCATTTAGGACTGGGAAACAAAAACTAGCTTGCCTTACAAGAAACAAACTCTGCTTTTGAGAAAAGAGCACTCTTCTACTCTAGTGTGTTTCCTATAGGGCCAGAACAGTGAGCTTGCTCAGAACAAAAGAACTGTGCTTCCTACACATTCGGGCCATATCTAGTTCAATTCTGCTAGGAAACTGACAAGAATAGTAGATCCTCTTCACTCCAATACACTGTATTTGCTTTGAACAGACGCGAGGGCTATTTGCACAGTGTATGGCAAGGGGAGCGCAAAAGTGACTTTCCAAAACCAGAAAACAACTCTTGCTCGTAAGACCAGAAACTGCATGGGATTCAACTCCATTTCTGAGTGGGAAAAAAACACCAGCTTGCCTTACATAAAACTCACTCTGCTTTTGAGAAAAGAGCACTCTTCTACTCTACCCTGTATCCTATGGGATCCGAACAGTGAGCTTGCTCAGAACAAAAGAACTGTGCTTCCTACACACATGGACATATCTAGTTCAATTCTGCTTAGGAAACTGACAAGAACAGTAGATCCTCTTCAGTCCAATACACTGTACATGCTGGGAACCGACGCTAGTGCTATTTGCCCCGTGTATGAAAATGGGAGCGCAATAGTGACTCTTCTTAACAGAAAACAACTCTTCCTCGTAACCAGAAACTGCATGTGACTCAACTACATTTAGGACTGGGAAACGAACGCTAGCTCGCCTAACAAGAAACACACTCTTCTTTTGAGAAAAGAGCACTCTTCTACTCTACTGTGTTTCCCAAGGGGTGCGAACAGTGAGCTTGCTCAGAACAAAATAACTGTGCTTCCTACACACACGGGCCATATCTAGTTCAACTCTGCTTAGGAAACTGACAAGAACAGTAGCTCCTCTTCAGTCCATAACACTGTACTTGCTGGGAACAGATGCGAGTGCTATTGGCACTGTGTATGGCAATGGGAGCACAATAGTGACTTTCCTTACCAGAAAACAACTCTTGGTCGTATGACCAGAAACTGCATGTGATTCAACTCCATTTAGGACTGGGAAACAAACGCTAGCTCGCCTTACAAGAAACATACTCTGCTTTTGAGAAAAGAGCACTCTTCTACTCTACTGTGTTTCTCATGGGGTCCGAACAGTGAGCTTGCTCAGAACAAAAGAACTGTGCTTCCTACACACACGGGCCATATCTAGTTCAACACTGCTTAGGAAACTGACAAGAACAGTAGCTCCTCTTCAGTCCCATACACTGTACTTGCTGGGAAAAGACGCGAGTGCTATTTGCACTGTGTATGGCAATGGGAGCGCAATAGTGACTCTTCTTACCAGAAAACAACTGTTGGTCGTAGGACCAGAAACCTCATGGGATTCAACTCCATTTAGGACTGGGAAACAAACGCTTGCTTGCCTTACAAGAAACACACTCTGCCTTTGAGAAAAGAGCACTCTTCTACTCTACTGTGTTTCCTATGGGGTCCGAACAGTGAGGTTGCTCAAAACAAAAGAACTATGCTTCCTACACACAGGAGCCATATCTAGTTCAACTCTGCTTAGGAAACTGACAAGAACAGTAGCTCCTCTTCAGTCCAATACACTGTAATCACTGGGAACAGACGCCAGTGCTATTTGCCCTGTGTATGACAATGGGAGCACAATAGTGACTCTTCTTACCAGAAAACAACTCTTGCTCATAGGACCAGAAACTGCATGTGATTCAAATCCATTAGGGACTGGGAAACAAACGCTAGCTCGCCTTACAAGAAACACACTCTGCTTTTGAGAAAAGAGCACTTTTCTACTCAAATGTGTTTCCTATTGGTTCCGAACAGTAAGCTTGTTCAGAACAAAAGAACTGTGCTTCCTACACACACGGGCCATATCTAGTTCAACTCTGCTTAGGAAACTGACAAGAACAGTAGCTCCTCTTCAGTCCATAACACTGTACTTGCTGGGAACAGACGCGAGTGCTATTTGCACTGTGTATGGCAATGGGAGCACAATGGTGACTTTTCTTACCAGAAAACAACTCTTACTCATAGGACCAGAAACTGCATGGGATTCAACTCCATTTCTGAGTGGGAAAAAAACACCAGGTCGCCTTACATAAAACACACTCTGCTTCTGAGAAAAGAGCACTCTACTTCTCTACTGTGTTTCCTATAGGGCCAGAACAGTGAGCTTGCTCAGAACAAAAGAACTGTGCTTCCTACAAACACAGGCGATATCTAGTTCAACTCTGCTTCGGAAACTGACAAGAACAGTAGCTCTTCTTCAGTCCATAACACTGTACTTGCTGGGAACAGACGCGAGTGCTATTTGCACTGTGTATGGCAATGGGAGCACAATAGTGACTCTTCTTCCCAGAAAACAATTCTTTTTCGTAGGACCAGAAACTGCATGGGATTCAACTCCATTTAGGACTGGGAAACAAAAACTAGCTTGCCTTACAAGAAACAAACTCTGCTTTTGAGAAAAGAGCACTCTTCTACTCTAGTGTGTTTCCTATAGGGCCAGAACAGTGAGCTTGCTCAGAACAAAAGAACTGTGCTTCCTACACATTCGGGCCATATCTAGTTCAATTCTGCTAGGAAACTGACAAGAATAGTAGATCCTCTTCACTCCAATACACTGTATTTGCTGGGAACAGACGCGAGGGCTATTTGCACAGTGTATGGCAAGGGGAGCGCAAAAGTGACTTTCCAAAACCAGAAAACAACTCTTGCTCGTAAGACCAGAAACTGCATGGGATTCAACTCCATTTCTGAGTGGGAAAAAAACACCAGCTTGCCTTACATAAAACTCACTCTGCTTTTGAGAAAAGAGCACTCTTCTACTCTACCCTGTATCCTATGGGATCCGAACAGTGAGCTTGCTCAGAACAAAAGAACTGTGCTTCCTACACACATGGCCATATCTAGTTCAATTCTGCTTAGGAAACTGACAAGAACAGTAGATCCTCTTCAGTCCAATACACTGTACATGCTGGGAACCGACGCTAGTGCTATTTGCCCCGTGTATGAAAATGGGAGCGCAATAGTGACTCTTCTTAACAGAAAACAACTCTTCCTCGTAACCAGAAACTGCATGTGACTCAACTACATTTAGGACTGGGAAACGAACGCTAGCTTGCCTAACAAGAAACACACTCTGTTTTTGAGAAAAGAGCACTCTTCTACTCTACTGTGTTTCCCATGGGGTGCGAACAGTGAGCTTGCTCAGAACAAAATTACTGTGCTTCCTACACACACGGGCCATATCTAGTTCAACTCTGCTTAGGAAACTGACAAGAACAGTAGGTCCTCTTCAGTCAAATACATTGTACTTGCTGGGAACAGACGCGAGTGCTGTTTGCACTGTCTATGGCATTGGGAGTGCAATAGTGACTCTTCTTATCAGAAAAAAACTCTTGCTCGTAGGACCAGAAATTGTATGTGATTCAACTCCATTTAGGACTGGGAAACAAACGCTAGCTCGCCTTAAAAAAAACACACTCTGCTTTTGAGAAAAGGGCACTCTTCTACTCTACTGTGTTTCCTATGGGGTCCGAACAGTGAGCTTGCTCAGAACAAAACTACTGTGCTTCCTACACACGGGCCATATCTAGTTCAATTCTGCTAGGAAACTGACAAGAACAGTAGATCCTCTTCAGTCCAATACACTTTACATGCTGGGAACAGACGCCAGTGCTATTTGCCCTGTGTATGACAATGGGAGCACAATAGTGACTCTTATTACCAGAAAACAACTCTTCCTCGTAGGACTAGAAACTGCATGTGATTCACCTCCATTTAGGACTGGGAAACAAACGCTAGCTCGCCTTACAAGAAACACCCTCTGCTTTTGAGAAAAGAGCACTCTTCTACTCTACTGTGTTTCCTATGGGATCCGAACAGTGAGCTTGCTCAGAACAAAGAACTGTGCTTCCTACACACATTGGCCATATCTAGTTCAACTCTGCTTAGGAAACTGACAAGAACAGTAGCTCCTCTTCAGTCCATAACACTGTACTTGCTGGGAACAGACGCGAGTGCTATTTGCACTGTGTATGGCAATGGGAGCACAATAGTGACTCTTCTTCCCAGAAAACAACTCTTATTCGTAGGACCAGAAACTGCATGGGATTCAACTCCATTTAGGACTGGGAAACAAAAACTAGCTTGCCTTACAAGAAACAAACTCTGCTTTTGAGAAAAGAGCACTCTTCTACTCTAGTGTGTTTCCTATAGGGCCAGAACAGTGAGCTTGCTCAGAACAAAAGAACTGTGCTTCCTACACATTCGGACCATATCTAGTTCAATTCTGCTAGGAAACTGACAAGAATAGTAGATCCTCTTCACTCCAATACACTGTATTTGCTGGGAACAGACGCGAGGGCTATTTGCACAGTGTATGGCAAGGGGAGCGCAAAATTGACTTTCCAAAACCAGAAAACAACTCTTGCTCGTAAGACCAGAAACTGCATGGGATTCAACTCCATTTCTGAGTGGGAAAAAAACACCAGCTTGCCTTACATAAAACTCACTCTGCTTTTGAGAAAAGAGCACTCTTCTACTCTACACTGTATCCTATGGGATCCGAACAGTGAGCTTGCTCAGAACAAAAGAACTGTGCTTCCTACACACATGGCCATATCTAGTTCAATTCTGCTTAGGAAACTGACAAGAACAGTAGATCCTCTTCAGTCCAATACACTGTACATGCTGGGAACCGACGCTAGTGCTATTTGCCCCGTGTATGAAAATGGGAGCGCAATAGTGACTCTTCTTAACAGAAAACAACTCTTCCTCGTAACCAGAAACTGCATGTGACTCAACTACATTTAGGACTGGGAAACGAACGCTAGCTTGCCTAACAAGAAACACACTCTGTTTTTGAGAAAAGAGCACTCTTCTACTCTACTGTGTTTCCCATGGGGTGCGAACAGTGAGCTTGCTCAGAACAAAATTACTGTGCTTCCTACACACACGGGCCATATCTAGTTCAACTCTGCTTAGGAAACTGACAAGAACAGTAGGTCCTCTTCAGTCAAATACATTGTACTTGCTGGGAACAGACGCGAGTGCTGTTTGCACTGTCTATGGCAATGGGAGTGCAATAGTGACTCTTCTTATCAGAAAAAAACTCTTGCTCGTAGGACCAGAAATTGTATGTGATTCAACTCCATTTAGGACTGGGAAACAAACGCTAGCTCGCCTTAAAAGAAACACACTCTGCTTTTGAGAAAACGGCACTCTTCTACTCTACTGTGTTTCCTATGGGGTCCGAACAGTGAGCTTGCTCAGAACAAAACTACTGTGCTTCCTACACACGGGCCATATCTAGTTCAATTCTGCTAGGAAACTGACAAGAACAGTAGATCCTCTTCAGTCCAATACACTTTACATGCTGGGAACAGACGCCAGTGCTATTTGCCCTGTGTATGACAATGGGAGCACAATAGTGACTCTTATTACCAGAAAACAACTCTTCCTCGTAGGACTAGAAACTGCATGTGATTCACCTCCATTTAGGACTGGGAAACAAACGCTAGCTCGCCTTACAAGAAACACCCTCTGCTTTTGAGAAAAGAGCACTCTTCTACTCTACTCTGTTTCCTATGGGATCCGAACAGTGAGCTTGCTCAGAACAAAAGAACTGTGCTTCCTACACACATTGGCCATATCTAGTTCAACTCTGCTTAGGAAACTGACAAGAACAGTAGCTCCTCTTCAGTCCATAACACTGTACTTGCTGGAAACAGATGCCAGTGCTATTGGCACTGTGTATGGCAATGGGAGCACAATAGTGACTTTCCTTACCAGAAAACAACTCTTGGTCATATGACCAGAAACTGCATGTGATTCAACTCCATTTAAGACTGGGAATCAAACGCTAGCTCGCCTTACAAGAAATATACTCTGCTTTTGAGAAAAGAGCACTCTTCTACTCTACTGTGTTTCCTATGGGATCTGAACAGTGAGCTTGCTCAGAACAAAAGAACTGTGCTTCCTACACACATGACCATATCTAGTTGAATTCTGCTTAGGAAATTTACAAGAACAGTAGATCCTCTTCAGTCCAATACACTGTACATGCTGGGAACCGATGCCAGTGCTATTTGTCCTGTGTTTGAAAATGGGAGTGCAATAGTGACTATTCTTACCAGAAAACAACTCTTGCTTGTAACCAGAAACTGCATGTGACTCAACTCCATTTAGGACTGGGAAACGAACGCTAGCTCGCCTTACAAGAAACACACTCTGCTTTTGAGAAAAGAGCACTCTTCTACTCTACTGTGTTTCCTATGGGGTCCGAACAGTGAGCTTGCTCAGAACAAAAGAACTGTGCTTCCTACACACACGGGCCATATCTAGTTCAACTCTGCTTAGGAAACTGACAAGAACAGTAGCTCCTCTTCAGTCCATAACACTGTACTTGCTGGGAACAGACGCGAGTGCTATTGGCACTGTGTATGGCAATGGGAGCACAATAGTGACTTTCCTTACCAGAAAACAACTCTTGGTCGTATGACCAGAAACTGCATGTGATTCAACTCCATTTAGGACTGGGAAACAAACGCTAGCTAGCCTTACAAGAAACATACTCTGCTTTTGAGAAAAGAGCACTCTTTTACTCTACTGTGTTTCTCATGGGGTCCGAACAGTGAGCTTGCTCAGAACAAAAGAACTGTGCTTCCTACACACACGAGCCATATCTAGTTCAACTCTGCTTAGGAAACTGACAAGAACAGTAGCTCCTCTTCAGTCTTATACACTGTACTTGCTGGGAAAAGACGCGAGTGCTATTTGCACTGTGTATGGCAATGGGAGCGCAATAGTGACTCTTCTTACCAGAAAACAACTGTTGGTCGTAGGACCAGAAACCTCATGGGATTCAACTCCATTTAGGACTGGGAAACAAACGCTTGCTTGCCTTACAAGAAACACACTCTGCCTTTGAGAAAAGAGCACTCTTCTACTCTACTGTGTTTCCTATGGGGTCCGAACAGTGAGGTTGCTCAAAACAAAAGAACTATGCTTCCTACACACAGGAGCCATATCTTGTTCAACTCTGCTTAGGAAACTGACAAGAACAGTAGCTCCTCTTCAGTCCAATACACTGTAATCACTGGGAACAGACGCCAGTGCTATTTGCCCTGTGTATGACAATGGGAGCACAATAGTGACTCTTCTTACCAGAAAACAACTCTTGCTCATAGGACCAGAAACTGCATGTGATTCAAATCCATTAGGGACTGGGAAACAAACGCTAGCTCGCCTTACAATAAACACACTCTGCTTTTGAGAAAAGAGTACTTTTCTACTCAAATGTGTTTCCTATTGGTTCCAAACATTAAGCTTGTTCAGAACAAAAGAACTGTGCTTCCTACACACACGGGCCATATCTAGTTCAACTCTGCTTAGGAAACTGACAAGAACAGTAGCTCCTCTTCAGTCCATAACACTGTACTTGCTGGGAACAGACGCGAGTGCTATTGGCACTGTGTATGGCAATGGGAGCACAATGGTGACTTTTCTTACCAGAAATCAACTCTTACTCATAGGACCAGAAACTGCATGGGATTCAACTCCATTTAGGACTGGGAAACAAACGCTAGCTAGCCTTACAAGAAACATACTCTGCTTTTGAGAAAAGAGCACTCTTCTACTCTACTGTGTTTCTCATGGGGTCCGAACAGTGAGCTTGCTCAGAACAAAAGAACTGTGCTTCCTACACACACGAGCCATATCTAGTTCAACTCTGCTTAGGAAACTGACAAGAACAGTAGCTCCTCTTCAGTCTTATACACTGTACTTGCTGGGAAAAGACGCGAGTGCTATTTGCACTGTGTATGGCAATGGGAGCGCAATAGTGACTCTTCTTACCAGAAAACAACTGTTGGTCGTAGGACCAGAAACCTCATGGGATTCAACTCCATTTAGGACTGGGAAACAAACGCTTGCTTGCCTTACAAGAAACACACTCTGCCTTTGAGAAAAGAGCACTCTTCTACTCTACTGTGTTTCCTATGGGGTCCGAACAGTGAGGTTGCTCAAAACAAAAGAACTATGCTTCCTACACACAGGAGCCATATCTTGTTCAACTCTGCTTAGGAAACTGACAAGAACAGTAGCTCCTCTTCAGTCCAATACACTGTAATCACTGGGAACAGACGCCAGTGCTATTTGCCCTGTGTATGACAATGGGAGCACAATAGTGACTCTTCTTACCAGAAAACAACTCTTGCTCATAGGACCAGAAACTGCATGTGATTCAAATCCATTAGGGACTGGGAAACAAACGCTAGCTCGCCTTACAATAAACACACTCTGCTTTTGAGAAAAGAGTACTTTTCTACTCAAATGTGTTTCCTATTGGTTCCGAACATTAAGCTTGTTCAGAACAAAAGAACTGTGCTTCCTACACACACGGGCCATATCTAGTTCAACTCTGCTTAGGAAACTGACAAGAACAGTAGCTCCTCTTCAGTCCATAACACTGTACTTGCTGGGAACAGACGCGAGTGCTATTTGCACTGTGTATGGCAATGGGAGCACAATGGTGACTTTTCTTACCAGAAAACAACTCTTACTCATAGGACCAGAAACTGCATGGGATTCAACTCCATTTCTGAGTGGGAAAAAAACACCAGGTCGCCTTCCATAAAACACACTCTGCTTCTGAGAAAAGAGCACTCTACTTCTCTACTGTGTTTCCTATAGGGCCAGAACAGTGAGCTTGCTCAGAACAAAAGAACTGTGCTTCCTACAAACACAGGCGATATCTAGTTCAACTCTGCTTCGGAAACTGACAAGAACAGTAGCTCCTCTTCAGTCCAATACACTGTACTTGCTGGGAACAGACGCGAGTGCTATTTGCACTGTGTATGGCAATGGGAGCACAATAGTGACTCTTCTTCCCAGAAAACAACTCTTATTCGTAGGACCAGAAACTGCATGGGATTCAACTCCATTTAGGACTGGGAAACAAAAACTAGCTTGCCTTACAAGAAACAAACTCTGCTTTTGAGAAAAGAGCACTCTTCTACTCTAGTGTGTTTCCTATAGGGCCAGAACAGTGAGCTTGCTCAGAACAAAAGAACTGTGCTTCCTACACATTCGGGCCATATCTAGTTCAATTCTGCTAGGAAACTGACAAGAATAGTAGATCCTCTTCACTCCAATACACTGTATTTGCTGGGAACAGACGCGAGGGCTATTTGCACAGTGTATGGCAATGGGAGCGCAAAAGTGACTTTCCTAAACCAGAAAACAACTCTTGCTCGTAAGAACAGAAACTGCATGGGATTCAACTCCATTTCTGAGTAGGAAAAAAACACCAGCTTGCCTTACATAAAACACACTCTGCTTTTGAGAAAAGAGCACTCTTCTACTCTACCCTGTATCCTATGGGATCCGAACAGTGAGCTTGCTCAGAACAAAAGAACTGTGCTTCCTACACACATGGACATATCTAGTTCAATTCTGCTTAGGAAAATGACAAGAACAGTAGATCCTCTTCAGTCCAATACACTGTACATGCTGGGAACCGACGCTAGTGCTATTTGCCCTGTGTATGAAAATGGGAGCGCAATAGTGACTCTTCTTACCAGAAAACAACTCTTCCTCGTAACCAGAAACTGCATGTGACTCAACTACATTTAGGACTGGGAAACGAACGCTAGCTCGCCTAACAAGAAACACACTCTTCTTTTGAGAAAAGAGCACTCTTCTACTCTACTGTGTTTCCCAAGGGGTGCGAACAGTGAGCTTGCTCAGAACAAAATAACTGTGCTTCCTACACACACGGGCCATATCTAGTTCAACTCTGCTTAGGAAACTGACAAGAAGAGTAGGTCCTCTTCAGTCAAATACATTGTACTTGCTGGGAACAGACGCGAGTGCTATTTGCACTGTCTATGGCAATGGGAGCGCAACAGTGACTCTTCAAATCAGAAAAAAAACTCTTGCTCGTAGGACCAGAATTTGTATGTGATTCAACTCCATTTAGGACTGGGAAACAAACGCTAGCTCGCCTTACAAGAAACACACTCTGCCTTTGAGAAAAGAGCACTCTTCTACTCTACTGTATTTCCTATGGGGTCCGAACAGTGAGCTTGCTCAGAACAAAAGAACTGTGCTTCCTAAACACACAGGCGATATCTAGTTCAACTCTGCTTCGGAAACTGACAAGAACAGTAGCTCCTCTTCAGTCCAATACACTGTACTTGCTGGGAACAGACGCGAGTGCTATTTGCACTGTGTATGGCAATGGGAGCACAATAGTGACTCTTCTTACCAGAAAACAACTCTTTTTCGTAGGACCAGAAACTGCATGGGATTCAACTCCATTTAGGACTGGGAAACAAAAACTAGCTTGCCTTACAAGAAACAAACTCTGCTTTTGAGAAAAGAGCACTCTTCTACTCTAGTGTGTTTCCTATAGGGCCAGAACAGTGAGCTTGCTCAGAACAAAAGAACTGTTCTTCCTACACATTCGGGCCATATCTAGTTCAATTCTGCTAGGAAACTGACAAGAACAGTAGATCCTCTTCACTCCAATACACTGTATATGCTGGGAACAGACGCGAGGGCTATTTGCACTGTGTATGGCAATGGGAGCGCAAAAGTTACTTTCCTTACCAGAAAACAACTCTTGCTCGTAGGACCAGAAACTGCATGGGATTCAACTCCATTTCTGAGTGGGAAAAAAACACCAGCTTGCCTTACATAAAACACACTCTGCTTTTGAGAAAAGAGCACTCTTCTACTCTACGCTGTTTCCTATGGGATCCGAACAGTGAGCTTGCTCAGAACAAAAGAACTGTGCTTCCTACACACATGGCCATATCTAGTTCAATTCTGCTTAGGAAACTGACAAGAACAGTAGATCCTCTTCAGTCCAATACACTGTACATGCTGGGAACCGACACTAGTGCTATTTGCCCTGTGTATGAAAATTGGAGCGGAATAGTTACTCTTCTTACCAGAAAACAACTCTTCCTCGTAACCAGAAACTGCATGTGACTCAACTCCATTTAGGACTGGGAAACAAACGCTAGTTCGCCTAACAAGAAACACACTCTGCTTTTGAGAAAAGAGCACTCTTCTACTCTACTGTTTTTCCCATGGAGTGCGAACAGTGAGCTTGCTCAGAACAAAATAACTGTGCTTCCTACACACACGGGACATATCTAGTTCAACTCTGCTTAGGAAACTGACAAGAACAGTAGCTCCTCTACAGTCAAATACACTGTACTTGCTGGGAACAGACGCGAGTGCCATTTGCACTGTCTATGGCAATGGGAGCGCAATAGTGACTCTTCTTTTCAGAAAAAAACTCTTTCTCGTAGTACCAGAAATTGTATGTGATTCAACTCCATTTAGGACTAGGAATCATACGCTAGTTCGTTTTACAAGAAACACACTCTGCTTTTGAGAAAAGAGCACTCTTCTACTCTAGTGTGTTTCCTATAAGGTCTGAACAGTGAGCTTGCTCAGAACAAAAGAACTGTGCTTCCTACACACACGGGCCATATCCAGTTCAATTCTTGTAGGAAACTGACAACAACAGTAGATCCTTTTCAGTCCAATACACTGTACTTGCTGGGTACAGACGCGAGTGCTATTTGTACTGTGTATGGCAATGGGAGCACAATAGTGACTCTTCTTACCAGAAAACAACTCTTCCTCTTAGGACCAGAAACTGCATGTGATTCAACTCCTATTAGGACTGGGAAACAAACGCTAGCTCGCCTTTCAAGAAACACACTCTGCTTTTGAGAAAAGAGCTCTCTTCTACTCTACTGTGTTTCCTATAAGGCCAGAACAGTGAGCTTTCTCAGAACAAAAAAACTGTGCTTCCTACACACATGGGACATATCTAGTTCAACTCTGCTTAGGAAACTGACAAGAACAGTAGCTCCTCTTAAGTCCAATACACTGTACTTCCTGAGAACAGACGCGAGTGCTATTAGCACTGTGTATGGCAATGGGAGTACAATAGTGACTCTTCTTACCAGAAAACAACTCTTGCTCGTAGGACCAGAAACTGCATGTGACTCAACTCCATTTAGGACTGGGAAACAAATGCTAGCTCGTATTATAAGAAACACACTCTGGTTTTGAGAAAAGAGCACTCATCTACTCTACTGTGTTTTCTATAGGGCCAGAACAGTGAGCTTGCTCACAACAAAAGAACTGTGCTTCCTACACACACGGGCCATATCTAGTTCAATTCTGCTAGGAAACTGACAAGAACAGTAGATCCTCTTCAGTCCAATACACTGTATTTGCTGGGAACAGACGCGAGGGCTATTTGCACTGTGTATGGCAATGGGAGCACAATAGTGACTTTCCTTACCAGAAAACAACTCTTGCTCGTAGGACCAGAAACTTCATGGGATTCAACTCCATTTCTGAGTGGGAAAAAAACACCAGCTCGCCTTACATAAAACACACTCTGCTTTTGAGAAAAGAGCACTCTTCTACTCTACTGTGTTTTTTATGGGGTCCGAACAGTGAGCTTGCTCAGAACAAAAGAACTGTGCTTCCTACACACACGGGCCATATCTAGTTCAACTCTGCTTAGGAAACTGACAAAACAGTAGCTACTCTTCAGTCCAATACACTGTACTTGCTGGGAACATATGTGAGTGCTATCTGCACTGTGTATGGCAATGGGAGCGCAGTAGTGACTCTTCTTACCAGAAAAAAACTCTTGCTCGTAGGACCACAAACTGCATGTGATTCAACTCCATTTAGGACTGGGAAACAAACGCTAGCTCGCCTTACAAGAAACACACTCTGCTTTTGAGAAAAGAGCACTCTTCTACTCTACTGTGTTTCCTATGGGGTCCGAACAGTGAGCTTGCTCAGAACAAAAGAACTGTGCTTCCTACACACACGGGCCATATCTAGTTCAACTCTGCTTAGGAAACTCACAAGAACAGTAGATCCTCTTCAGTCCATTACACTGTACATGCTGGGAACTGACGCCAGTGCTATTTGCCCTGTGTATGAATATGGGAGCGCAATAGTGACCCTTCTTACCAGAAAACAACTCTTCCTCCGAAGACCAGAAACTGCATGTGGCTCAACTCCATTTAGAACTGGGAAATGAACACTAGATCACCTTACAAGAAACACACTCTGCTTTTGAGAAAAGAGCACTCTTCTACTCTACTGTGTTTCCCATGGGGTCCGAACAGTGTGCTTGCGCAGAACAAAAGAACTGTGCTTCCTACACACATGGCCATATCTAATTCAACTCTGCTTAGGAAACTGACAAGAACAGTAGCTGGTCTTCAGTCAAATACACTGTACTTAATGGGCACAGACGCGAGTGCAATTTGCACTGCTTATGGCAATGGGAGCACAATAGTGACTTTCATTACCAGAAAACAACTCTTGCTCTTGGGACCAGAAACTACATGGGATTCAACTCCATTTAGGACTGGGAAACAAACTCTAGCTCACTTTACAAGAAACACACTCTGCTTTTGAGAAAAGAGCACTCTTCTACTCTACTGTGTTTCCTATGAGGTCCGAACAGTGAGCTAGCTCACAACAAAAGAACTGTGCTTCCTAAACACACGGGCAATATCTAGTTCAACTCTGCTTAGGAAACTGACAAGAACAGTAGATCCTCTTCAGTCCCATACACTGTACTTGCTGGGAACAGACGCCAGTTTTATTTGCACTGTGTATGGCAATGGGAGTGCAATAGTGACTCTTCTTACCAGAAAACAACTCTTGATCGTAGGACCAGAAACTGCATGTGACTCAACTCCATTTAGGACTGGGAAACAAATGCTAGCTCGCCTTACAAGAAACACACTCTGCTTTTGAGAAAAGAGCACTCTTCTACTCTACTGTGTTTTCCATGGGGTCCGAACAGCGAGCTTGTTCAGAACAAAAGAACTGTGCTTCCTACACAATCGGGCCATATCTAGTTCAACTCTGCTTAGGAAACTGACAAGAAAAGTAGCACCTCTTCAGTCAAATACACTGTACTTGCCTGGAACAGACTCGAGTGCTATTTGCACTGTGTATGGCAATGGGAGCGCAATAGTGACTCTTCTTACCAGAAAACAACTGTTGGTCGTAGGACCAGAAACTGCATGGGATTCAACTCCATTTAAGACTGGGAAACAAACGCTAGCTCGCCTTACAAGAAACAAACTCTGCTTTTGAGAAAAGAGCACTCTAATATTCTACTATGTTTTCTATGGGGTCTGAACAGTGAGCTTGCTCAGAACAAAAGAACTGTGCTTCCTAAACACACGGGCCATATCTAGTTCAACTCTGCTTAGGAAACTGACAAGAACAGTAACTCCTCTTCAGTCCAATACACTGTACTTGCTGGGAATAGACGCGAGGGCTATTTGCACTGTGTATGACAATTGGAGCACAATAGTGACTTTCCTTACCAGAAAACAACTCTTGCTCATAGGACCAGAAACTGCATGGGATTCAACTCCATTTAGGACTGGGAAACAAATGCTAGCTCGCCTTACAAGAAACATACTCTGCTTTTGAGAAAAGAGCACTCTTCTACTCTACTGTGTTTCCTATGGGGTCCGAACAGTGAGCTTGCTCAGAACAAAAGAACTGTGCTTCCTACAAACATGGCCATATCTAGTTCAATTCTGCTTAGGAAACTGACAAGAACAGTAGCTCCTCTTCAGTCCAATACACTGTACTTGCTGGGAACAGACGCGAGTGCTATTTGCACTGTGTATGGCAATGGGAGCACAATAGTGACTCTTCTTACCAGAAAACAACTCTTGCTCGTAGGACCAGAAACTGCATGGGATTCAACTCCAGTTAGGACTGGGAAACAAACGCTGGCTTGCCTTACAAGAAACACACTCTGCTTTTGAGAAAAGAGCACTCTTCTACTCTACTCTGTTTCCTATGGGGTCCGAACAGTGAGCTTGTTCAGAATAAAAGAACTGTGCTTCCTACAAACATGGCCATATCTAGTTCAATTCTGCTTAGGAAACTAACAAGAACAGTAGCTCTTCTTCAGTCCAATACACTGTACTTGCTGGGCACAGACGCGAGTGCTATTTACACTGTGTATGGCAATGGGAGCACAATAGTGACTTTCCTTACCAGAAAACAACTCTTGCTCATAGGACCAGAAACTGCACGGGATTCAACTCAATTTAGGACTGGGAAACAAACGCTAGCTCAACTTACAAGAAACACACTCTGCTTTTGAGAAAAGAGCACTCTTCTACTCTACTGTGTTTTCTATGGGGTCCGAACAGTGAGCTTGCTCAGAACAAAAGTACTGTGCTTCCTACACACACGGGCCATATCTAGTTCAACTCTGCTTTGGAAACTCTCAAAACTGTAGCTCCTCTTCAGTCCAATACACTGTACTTGCTGGGAACATATGAGAGTGCTATTTGCACTGTGTATGGCAATGGGAACACAATAGTGACTCTTCTTACAAGAAAACAACTCTTGGTCATAGAACCAGAAACTGCATGTTATTCACTCCATTTAGGACTGGGAAACAAATGCTAGCTCGCCTTACAAGAAACAAACTCTTCATTTGAGAAAGGAGCACTCTTCTACTCTACTGTGTTTCCTATAAGCCCAGAACAGTGTTTCTCAGAACAAAACAACTGTGCTTCGTACACACATGGGCCATATCTAGTTTAGTTCTGCTAGGAAACTGACAAGAACAGTAGATCCTCTTCAGTCCAATACACTGTACATGCTGGGAACAGACGCCAGTGCTATTTGCCCTGTGTATGACAATGGGAGCACAATAGTGACTCTTCTTACCAAAAAACAACTCTTGCTCATAGGACCAGAAACTGCATGTGACTCAACTCCATTTAGGACTGGGAAACAAACGCTAGCTCGCCTTACAAGAAACACACTCTGCTTTTGAGAAAAGAGCACTCTTCTACTCTACTGTGTTTCCCATGGGGTCCGAACAGCGAGCTTGCTCAGAACAAAAGAACTGTGCTTCCTACACAATCGGGCCATATCTAGTTCAACTCTGATTAGAAAACTGACAAGAAAAGTAGCACCTCTTCAGTCAAATACACTGTTCTTGCCTGGAACAGACGCGAGTGCTATTTGCACTGTGTATGGCAATGGGAGCGCAATAGTGACTCTTCTTACCAGAAAACAACTGTTGGTCGTAGGACCAGAAACTGCATGGGATTCAACTCCATTTAAGACTGGGAAACAAACGTTGGCTTGCCTTACAAGAAACACACTCTGCTTTTGAGCAAAGAGCACTCTTCTACTCTACTGTGTTTCCTATGGAGTCCGAACATTGAGCTTGCTCAGAACAAAAGAACTGTGCATCCTACAAACATGGCCATATCTAGTTCAATTCTGCTTAGGAAACTGACAAGAAGAGTAGCTCCTCTTCACTCCACTAGACTGTACCTGCTGGGAAAAGACGCGAGTGCTATTTGCACTGTGTATGGCAATGGGAGCACAATAGTGACTTTCCTTACCAGAAAACAACTCTTGCTCATAGGATCAGAAACTACATGGGATTCAACTCCATTTAGGACTGGGAAACAAATGCTAGCTCGCCTTACAAGAAACACACTCTGCCTTTGAGGAAAGAGCACTCTTCTACTCTACTGTGTTTCCTATGGGGTCCGAAGAGTGAGGTTGCTCAGAACAAAAGAACTGTGCTTCCTACACACAGGGGCCATATCTAGTTCCACCCAGCTTAGGAAACTGACAAGAACAGTAGCTCCTCTTCAGTCCAATACACTGTACTTGCTGGGAACAGACGCGAGTGATATTTGCACTGTGTATGGCAATGGGAGCGCAATAGTGTCTCTTCTTACCAGAAAACAACTCTTGCTCGTAGGACCAGAAACTGCATTTGATTCAACACCATTTAGGACTGGGAAACAAAAGCTAGCTCGCCTTACAAGAAACACACTCTGCTTTTGAGAAGAGGGCACTCTTCTACTCTACTGTGTTTCCTATGGGATCCGAACAGTGAGCTTGCTCAGAACAAAGAACTGTGCTTCCTACACACAGGGGCCATATCTAGTTCAACTCTGCTTAGGAAACTGACAAGAACAGTAGCTCCTCTTCAGTCCAATACACTGTACTTGCTGGGAACAGTCGCGAGTGCTATTTGCACTGTGTATGGCAAAGGGAGCACAATAGTGACTTTCCTTACCAGAAAACAACTCTTGTTTGTAGGACAAGAAACTGCATGGGATTCAAATCCATTTAGGACTGGGAAACAAACGCTAGCTCGCCTTACAAGAAACACACTCTGCTTTTGAGAAAAGAGCACTCCTCTACTCTACTGTGTTTCCTATGGGGTCCGAGCAGTGAGCTTGCTCAGAAGAAAAGAACTGTGCTTCCTACAAACAGGGGCCATATCTAGTTCAACCCTGCTTAGGAAACTGACAAGAACAGTAGCTCCTCTTCAGTCCAATACACTGTACTTGCTGGGAACAGACGCGAGTGATATTTGCACTGTGTATGGCAATGGGAGTGCAATAGTGACTCTTCTTACCAGAAAACAACTCTTGCTCGTAGGACCAGAAACTGCATGTGATTCAACTCCATTTAGGACTGGGAAACAAACGCTAGCTCGCCTTACAAGAAACACACTCTGCTTTTGAGAAAAGGGCACTCTTCTACTCTACTGTGTTTCCTATGGGATCCGAACAGTGAGCTTGCTGAGAACAAAAGAACTGCCCTTCCTACACACACGGGCCATATCTAGTTCAATTCTGCTAGGAAACTGACAAGAACAGTAGATCCTCTTCAGTCCAATACACTGTACTTGCTGGGAACAGACGCCAGTGCTACTTGCTGTGTGTATGACAATGGGAGCACAATAGTGACTCTTCTTACCAGAAAACAACTCTTGTTAGTAGGACCAGAAACTGCATGTGATTCAACTCCATTTAGGACTGGGAAACAAACGCTAGCTCACCCTTCAAGAAACACACTCTGCTTTTGAGAAAAGAGCACTCTTCTACTCTACTGTGTTTCCTATAGGGCCAGAACACTGAGCTTGCTCAGAACATATGAACTGTGCTTCCAACACACACGGCCATATCTAGTTCAATTCTGGTTAGGAACCTGACAAGAACAGTAGATCCTCTTCTGTCCAATACACTGTACTTGCTGGGAACAGACAACAGTGCTATTTGTCCTGTGTATGGCAATGGGAGCACAATAGTGACTCTCCTTACCAGAAAACAACTCTTGCTCGTAGGACCAGAAACTGCATGGGATTCAAATCCATTTAGGACTGGGAAACAAACGCTAGCTCGCCATACAAGAAACACACTCTGCTTTTGAGAAAAGAGCACTCTTCTACTCTACTGTGTTTCCAATAGGGCCAGAACAGTGAGCTTTCTCAGAACAAAAGAACTGTGTTTGCTACACACACGGCCATATCTAATTCAACTCTGCTTAGGAAACTGAGAAGAACAGTAGCTTCTCTTCAGTCCAATACACTGTACTTTCTGGGAACAGACGGGAGTGCTATTTGCACTGTGTATGGCAATAGGAGCGCAATAGTGACTTTCCTTATTGGAAAACAACTCTTGCTCGTAGGACCAGAAACTGCATGGGATTCAACCTCATTTAGGACTGGGAAACAAACACTAATTCACCTTACAAGAAACACACTCTGCTTTTGAGAAAAGAGCACTCTTCTACTCTACTGTGTTTCCTATGGGATCCGAACACTGAGCCTGCTCAGAACAAAAAAACTGTGCTTCCTTCACACACGGCCATATCTAGTTCAATTCTGCTTATGAACCTGACAAGAAAAGTAGATATTCTTCAGTCCAATACACTGTACTTGCTGGGAACAGACACCAGTGCTATTTGTCGTGTGTTTGGCAATGGCAGCGCAATAGTGACTCTTCTTACCAGAAAACAACTCTTGCTCGTAGGACCAGAAACTGCATGTGATTCAACTCCATTTAGGACTGGGAAACAAACGCTAGCTCGCCTTACAACAAAGACACTCTGCTTTTGAGAAAAGAGCACTCTTCTACTCTACTGTATTTCCAATGGGGTCCAAACAGTGAAATTGCTCAGAACAAAAGAACTGTGCTTCCTACACACACGGACCATATCTAGTTCAACTCTGCTTAGGAAACTGACAAGAACAGTAGCTCCTATTAAGTCCAATACACTGTACTTGCTGGGAACAGACGCGAGTTCTATTTGCACTGTGTATGGCAATTGAAGCGCAATAGTGACTCTTCTTACCAGAAAACAACTCTTGCTCGTAGGAACAAAAACTCCATGTGATTCAACTCCATTTAGGACTGGAAAACAAACACGAGCTCGCCTTACAAGAAACACACTCTGCTTTAGAGAAAAGAGCACTCTTCTACTCTACTGTGTTTCCTATAGTGCCAGAACAGTGAGGATTCTCACAACAAAAGAACTGTGCTTCCTACACACACGGGCCATATCTAGTTCAACTCTGCTTAGGAAACTGACAAGAACAGTAGCTCCTCTTCAGTCCAATACACTGTACTTGCTGGGAACAGGTGCGAGTGCTATTTATACTGTGTATGGCAGTAAGAGCTCAATAGTGACTTTCCTTACCAGAAAACAACTCTTTCTCGTAGGACCAGAAACTGCATGGGATTCAACTCCATTTAGGACTGGGAAACAAACAATAGCTCGCCTTACAAGAAACAAACTCTGCTTTTGAGAAAAGAGCACTCTTCTACTCTACTGTGTTTCCTATGGGGTCCGAACAGTGAGCTTGCTCAGAACAAAAGAACGGTGCTTCCTACACACACGTCCATATCTAGTTCAATTCTGCTTAGGATCCTGACAAGAACAGTAGATCCTTGTCAATCCAATACACTATACATGCTGGGAAAAGACGCCAGTGCTGTTTGCCCGGTGTATGACAACTGGAGTGCAATAGTGACTCTTCTTACCAGAAAAAATCTCTTGCTTGTAGGACCAGAAACTGCATGTGATTCAACGCCATTTAGGACTGGGAAACAAACGCTAGCTCGCCTTACAAGAAACACACTCTGCTTTTGAGAAAAGAGCACTCTTCTACTCTACTGTGTTTCCAATAGGGTCAGAAAAGTGAGCTTTCTCAGAACAAAAGAACTGTGCTTGCTACACACACGGCCATATCTAGTTCAACTCTGCTTAGGAAACTGACAAGAACAGTAGCTCCTCTTCAGTCCAATACACTGTACTTTCTGGGAACAGACGGGAGTGCTATTTGCACTGTGTATGGCAATAGGAGCGCAATAGTGACTTTCCCTATTAGAAAACAACTCTTGCTCATAGGACCACAAACTGCATGGGATTCAAACTCATTTAGGACTGGGAAACAAACGCTAGCTCACCTTACAAGAAACACACTCTGCTTTTGAGAAAAGAGCACTCTTCTACTCTACTGTGTTTCCTATGGGATCCGAACACTGAGCCTGCTGAGAACAAAAAAACTGTGCTTCCTTCACACACGGCCATATCTAGTTCAATTCTGATTATGAACCTGGCAAGAAAAGTAGATCCTCTTCAGTCCAATACACTGTACTTGCTGGGAACAGACACCAGTGCTATTTGTCGTGTGTTTGGCAATGGCAGCGCAATAGTGACTCTTCTTTCCAGAAAAAAACTCTTGCTTGTAGGACCAGAAACTGCATGTGATTCAACTCCATTTAGGACTGGGAAACAAACGCTAGCTCGCCTTACAACAAACACACTCTGCTTTTGAGTAAAGAGCACTCTTCTACTCTACTGTATTTCCAATGGGGTCCAAACAGTGAAATTGCTCAGAACAAAAGAACTGTGCTTCCTACACACACGGACCATATCTAATTCAACTCTGCTTAGGAAACTAACAAGAACAGTAGCTCCTATTCAGTCCAATACACCGAACTTGCTCAGAACAGACGCCAGTGCTATTTGCACTGTGTATGGCAATGGGAGCACAATAGTGACTTTCCTTTCCAGAAAACAACTCTTGCTCGTAGGACAGGAAATGCATGTGATTGAACTCTATTTAGGACTAGGAAACAAACGCTAGCTCGCCTTACAAGAAACACACTCTGTTTTTGAGAAAAGAGCACTCTTCTTCTCTACTGTGTTTCCTATGGGGTCCGAACAGTGAGCTTGCTCAGAACAAAAAAACTGTGCTTCCTACAAACACCGCCATATCTAGTTCAATTCTGCTTAAGAACCTGACAAGAACAGTAGCTCCTCTTCAGTCCAATACACTGTACTTGCTGGGAACAGACAACAGTGCTATTTGTCCTGTGTATGGCAATGGCAGCACAATAGTGACTCTTCTTACCAGAAAACAACTCTTGCTCATAGGACCAAAAACTTCATTGGACTCAACTCCATTTAAGACTGGGAAACAACGCGAGTTCGCCTTACAAGAAACACACTCTGCTTTAGAGTAAAGAGCACTCTTCTACTCTACTGTGGTTTTTATAGGGCCTGAACAGTGAGCTTGCTCAGAGCATAAGAACTGTGCTTCCTACACACGGGCCATATCTAGTTCAACTCTGCTTAGGAAACTGACAAGAACAGTAACTCCTCTTCAGTCCAATACACTGTACTTGCTGGGAACAGACGCGAGTGCTATTTGCTCTGTGTATGGCAATGGGAGCGCAATAGTGACTTTCTTTTCCAGAAAACAACTCTTGCTCGTAGGACCAGAAACTGCATGTGATTCAACTCCATTTAGGACTGGGAAACAAACGCTAGCTAGCCTTACAAGAAACACACTCTGCTTTTGAGAAAAGAGCACTCTTCTACTCTACTGTGTTTCCTATGGGGTCCAAACAGTGAGCTTACTCAGAACAAAAGAACGGTGCTTCCTACCACACGGCCATATCTAGTTCAATTCTGCTTAGGACCCTGAGAGGAAGAGAAGATCCTCTTCAGTCCAATACACTGTACAGGCTGGGAACAGACTTGAGTGCTATTTGCCCTGTGTATGACAATGGGAGCAAAATAGTGACTCTTCTTACCAGAAAACAACTCTTCCTCGTAGGACCAGAAACTGCATATGATTCAACTCCATTTAGGACTGGGAAACAAACGCTAGCTCGCCTTACAAGAAACACACTCTGCTTTTGAGAAAAGAGCACTCTTCTACTCTACTGTGTTTCCTATGGGGTCCAAACAGTGAGCTTGCTCAGAACAAAAGAACGGTGCTTCCTACACACAGGGACCATATCTAGTTAAACTTGGCTGAGGAAACTGACAAGAACAGTAGCTCCTATTCAGTCCAATACACTGTACTTGCTGGGAACAAACACGAGTGCTATTTGCACTGTGTATTGCATTTGGAGCACAATAGTGACTCTTCTTACCAGAAAACAACTCTTGCTCCTAAGACCAAAAACTGCATGTGACTCAACTCCATTTAGGACTGGGAAACAAATGCGAGCTCACTCTTCAAGGAACACACTCTGCTTTAGAGGTAAGAGCACTCTTCTATTCTACTGTGTTTCCTATAGGGCCAGAACACTGAGCTTGCTCAGAACATATGAACTGTGCTTCCAACACACACGGCCATATCTAGTTCAATTCTGGTTAGGAACCTGACAAGAACAGTAGATCCTCTTCTGTCCAATACACTGTACTTGCTGGGAACAGACAACAGTGCTATTTGTCCTGTGTATGGCAATGGGAGCACAATAGTGACTCTCCTTACCAGAAAACAACTCTTGCTCGTAGGACCAGAAACTGCATGGGATTCAACTCCATTTAGGACTGGGAAACAAACGCTAGCTCGCATTACAAGAAACACACTCTGATTTGAGAAAAGAGCACTCTTCTACTCTACTGTGTTTCCAATAGGGCCAGAACAGTGAGCTTTCTCAGAACACAAGAATTGTGCTTGCTACACACACGGCCATATCTAGTTCAACTCTGCTTAGGAAACTGAGAAGAACAGTAGCTCCTCTTCAGTCCAATACACTGTACTTTCTGGGAACAGACGGGAGTGCTCTTTGGACTGTGTATGGCAATAGGAGCGCAATAGTGACTTTCCTTATTAGAAAACAACTCTTGCTCGTAGTACCACAAACTGCATGGGATTCAACCTCATTTAGGACTGGGAAACAAACGCTAGCTCACCTTAAAAGAAACACACTCTGCTTTTGAGAAAAGAGCACTCTTCTACTCTACTGTGTATCCTATGGGATCCGAACACTGAGCCTGCTGAGAACAAAAAAACTGTGCTTCCTTCACACACGGCCATATCTAGTTCAATTCTGCTTATGAACCTGACAAGAAAAGTAGATCCTCTTCTGTCCAATACACTGTACTTGCTGGGAACAGACACCAGTGCTATTTGTCGTGTGATTGGCAATGGCAGCGCAATAGTGACTCTTCTTACCAGAAAACAACTCTTGCTCGTAGGACCAGAAACTGCATGGGATTCAACTCCATTTAGGACTGGGAAACAAACGCTAGCTCGCATTACAAGAAACACACTCTGATTTGAGAAAAGAGCACTCTTCTACTCTACTGTGTTTCCTAACGGGTCCGAACAGTGAGCTTCCTCAGAACAAAAGAACTGTGCTTGCTACACACACGGCCATATCTAGTTCAACTCTGCTTAGGAAACTGACAAGAACAGTAGCTCCTCTTCAGTCCAATACACTGTACTTTCTGGGAATAGACGGGAGTGCTCTTTGCACTGTGTATGGCAATAGGAGCGCAATAGTGACTTTCCTTATTAGAAAACAACTCTTGCTCGTAGGACCAGAAACTGCATGGGATTCAACCTCATTTAGGACTGGGAAACAAACGCTAACTCACCTTACAAGAAACACACTCTGCTTTTGAGAAAAGAGCACTCTTCTACTCTACTGTGTTTCCTATGGGATCCGAACACTGAGCCTGCTCAGAACAAAAAAAACTGTGCTTCCTTCACACACGGCCATATCTAGTTCAATTCTGCTTATGAACCTGACATAGAAAAGTAGATCCTCTTCAGTCCAATACACTGTACTTGCTGGGAACAGACACCAGTGCTATTTGTCGTGTGTTTGGCAATGGCAGCGCAATATTGACTCTTCTTACCAGAAAACAACTCTTGCTCGTAGGACCAGAAACTGCATGTGATTCAACTCCATTTAGGACGGGGAAACAAACGCTAGCTTGCCTTACAACAAAGGCACTCTGCTTTTGAGAAAAGAGCACTCTTCTACTCTACTGTATTTCCAATGGGGTCCAAACAGTGAAATTGCTCAGAACAAAAGAACTGTGCTTCCTACACACAAGGACCATATCTAGTTCAACTCTGCTTAGGAAACTGACAAGAACAGAAGCTCCTATTGAGTCCAATACACTGTACTTGCTGGGAAGAGACGCGAGTGCTATTTGCACTGTGTATGGCAATTGAAGCGCAATAGTGACTCTTCTTACCAGAAAACAACTCTTGCTCGTAGGACCAAAAACTCCATGTGATTCAACTCCATTTAGGACTGGAAAACAAACGCGAGCTCGCCTTACAAGAAACACACTCTGCTTTTGAGAAAGGAGCACTCTTCTACTCTACTGTGTTTCCTATAGTGCCAGAACAGTGAGGATTTTCACAACAAAAGAACTGTGCTTCCTACACACACGGGCCATATCTAGTTCAACTCTGCTTAGGAAACTGACAAGAACAGTAGCTCCTCTTCAGTCCGATACACTGTACTTGCTGGGAACAGGTGCGAGTGCTATTTGTACTGTGTATGGCAGTAAGAGCTCAATAGTGACTTTCCTTACCAGAAAACAACTCTTGCTCGTAGGACCAGAAACTGCATGGGATTCAACTCCATTTAGGACTGGGAAACAAACAATAGCTCGCCTTACAAGAAACAACCTCTGCTTTTGAGAAAAGAGCACTCTTCTACTCTACTGTGTTTCCTATGGGGTCCGAACAGTGAGCTTGCTCAGAACAAAAGAACGGTGCTTCCTACACACACGTCCATATCTAGTTCAATTCTGCTTAGGATCCTGACAAGAACAGTAGATCCTCGTCAATCCAATACACTCTACATGCTGGGAAAAGACGCCAGTGCTATTTGCCCTGTGTATGACAATTGGAGTGCAATAGTGACTCTTCTTACCAGAAAACAACTCTTGCTTGTAGGACCAGAAACTGCATGGGATTCAACTCCATTTAGGACTGGGAAACAAACGCTAGCTCGCCTTACAAGAAACACACTCTGATTTTGAGAAAAGAGCACTCTTCTACTCTACTGTGTTTCCTAAGGGGTCCGAACAGTGAGCTTCCTCAGAACAAAAGAACTGTGCTTCCTACACACATGGGCCATATCTAGTTCAACTCTGCTTAGGAAACTGACAAGAACAGTAGCTCCTCTTCAGTCCAATACACTGTACTTGCTGGGAACATATGCGAGTGCTATTTGCACTGTGTATGGCAATGGGAGCGCAATAGTGACTCTTCTTACCAGAAAACCACTCTTGCTCGTAAGACCAGAAACTGTTGTGATTCAACTCCATTTAGGACTGGGAAACAAACGCTAGCTCGCCTTACAAGAAACACACTCTGCTTTTGAGAAAAGAGCACTCTTCTACTCTACTGTGTTTCCAATAGGGCCAGAAAAGTGAGCTTTCTCAGAACAAAAGAACTGTGCTTGCTACACACACGGCCATATCTAGTTCAACTCTGCTTAGGAAACTGACAAGAACAGTAGCTCCTCTTCAGTCCAATACACTGTACTTTCTGGGAACAGAGGGGAGTGCTATTTGCACTGTGTATGGCAATAGGAGCGCAATAGTGACTTTCCTTATTAGAAAACAACTGTTGCTCGTAGGACCACAAACTGCATGGGATTCAACCTCATTTAGGACTGGGAAACAAACGCTAGCTCACCTTACAAGAAACACACTTTGCTTTTGAGAAAAGAGCACTCTTCTACTCTACTGTGTTTCCTATGGGATCCGAACACTGAGCCTGCTGAGAACAAAAAAACTGTGCTTCCCTCACACACGGCCATATCTAGTTCAATTCTGATTATGAACCTGACAAGAAAAGTAGATACTCTTCAGTCCAATACACTGTACTTGCTGGGAACAGACACCAGTGCTATTTGTCGTGTGTTTGGCAATGGCAGCGCAATAGTGACTCTTCTTACCAGAAAACAACTCTTGCTCGTAGGACCAGAAACTGCATGTGATTCAACTCCATTTAGGACTGGGAAACAAATGCTAGCTCACCTTTCAAGAAACACACTCTGCTTTTGAGAAAAGAGCACTCTTCTACTCTACTGTGTTTCCTAACGGGTCCGAACAGTGAGCTTCCTCAGAACAAAAGAACTGTGCTTCCTACACACACGGGCCATATCTAGTTCAACTCTGCTTAGGAAACTGACAAGAACAGTAGCTCCTCTTCAGTCCAATACACTGTACTTGCTGGGAACAGACGCGAGTGCTATTTGCACTGAGTATGGCAATGGGAGCGCAATAGTGACTCTTCTTACCAGAAAACCACTCTTGCTCGTAAGACCAGAAACTGTTGTGATTCAACTCCATTTAGGACTGGGAAACAAACGCTAGCTCACCTTACAAGAAACACACTCTGCTTTTGAGAAAAGAGCACTCTTCTATTCTACTGTGTTTCCTATGGGATCCCAACACTGAGCCTGCTCAGAAGAAAAAAACTGTGCTTCCTTCACACACGGCCATATCTAGTTCAATTCTGCTTATGAACCTGACAAGAAAAGTAGATCCTCTTCAGTCCAATACACTGTACTTGCTGGGAACAGACGCCAGGGCTATTTGTCCTGTGTATGGCAATGGCAGCGCAATAGTGACTCTTCTTACCAGAAAAGAACTCTTGGTTGTAGCACCAGAAACTGCATGGAATTCAACTCCATTTAGGACTGGGAAACAAACACTAGCTCGCCTTATAAGAAACACACTCTGCTTTTGAGAAAAGAACACTCTTCTACTCTACTGTGTTTCCTATAAGGTCCAAACAGTGAGCTTGCTGAGAACAAAAGAACTGGGCTTCCTACACACACGTACCATATCTAGTTCAACTCTGCTTAGAAAACTGACAAGAACAGTAGCTCCTCTTCAGTCCAATACACTGTACTTGCTGGGAACAGACGCGAGTGCTATTTGCACTGTGTATGGCAATGGGAGCACAATAGTGACTCTTCTTACCAGAAAACAACTCTTGCTCGTAGGACCAAAAACTGCATGTGACTCAACTCCATTTAGTACTGGAAAACAAAAGCGAGCTCACCTTACAAGAAACACACTCTGCTTTAGAGAAAAGAGCACTCTTCTACTCTACTGTGGTTTTTATAGGGCCTGAACAGTGAGCTTGCTCAGAACTTAAGAACTGTGCTTCCTACACACGGGCCATATCTAGTTCAACTCTGCTTAGGAAACTGACAAGAACAATAACTCCTCTTCAGTCCGATACACTGTACTTGGTGGGAACAGACGCCAGTGCTATTTGCACTGTGTATGGCAATGGGAGCGCAACAGTGACTTTCCTTTCCAGAAAACAACTCTTGCTCGTAGGACAGGAAACTGCATGTGATTGAACTCTATTTAGGACTAGGAAACAAACGCTAGCTCGCCTTACAAGAAACACACTCTGCTTTTGAGAAAAGAGCACTCTTCTTCTCTACTGTGTTTCCTATGGGGTCCGAACAGTGAGCTTGCTCAGAACAAAAAAACTGTGCTTCCTACAAACACCGCCATATCTAGTTCAATTCTGCTTAAGAACCTGACAAGAACAGTAGCTCCTCTTCAGTCCAATACACTGTACTTGCTGGGAACAGACAACAGTGCTATTTGTCCTGTGTATGGCAATGGCAGCACAATAGTGACTCTTCTTACCAGAAAACAACTCTTGCTCATAGGAACAAAAACTGCATTAGACTCAACTCCATTTAAGACTGGCAACAACGCGAGTTCGCCTTACAAGAAACACACTCTGCTTTAGAGTAAAGAGCACTCTTCTACTCTACTGTGGTTTTTATAGGGCCTGAACAGTGAGCTTGCTCAGAGCATAAGAACTGTGCTTCCTACACACGGGCCATATATAGTTCAACTCTGCTTAGGAAACTGACAAGAACAGTAACTCCTCTTCATCCAATACACTGTACTTGCTGGGAACAGACGCGAGTGCTATTTGCTCTGTGTATGGCAATGGGAGCGCAATAGTGACTTTCTTTTCCAGAAAACAACTCTTGCTCGTAGGACCAGAAACTGCATGTGATTCAACTCCATTTAGGACTGGGAAACAAACGCTAGCTAGCCTTACAAGAAACACACTCTGCTTTTGAGAAAAGAGCACTCTTCTACTCTACTGTGTTTCCTATGGGGTCCTAAAAGTGAGCTTGCTCAGAACAAAAGAACGGTGCTTCCTACACACACGGTCATATCTAGTTCAATCCTGCTTAGGACCCTGACAGGAAGAGAAGAACCTCTTCAGTCCAATATACTGTACATGCTGGGAACAGACGCCAGTGCTATTTGCCCTGTGTATGACAATGGGAGCAAAATAGTGACTCTTCTTACCAGAAAACAACTCTTCCTCGTAGGACCAGAAACTGCATGTGATTCAACTCCATTTAGGACTGGGAAACAAACGCTAGCTCACCTTACAAGAAACACACTCTGCTTTTGAGAAAAGAGCACTCTTCTACTCTACTGTGTTTCCTATGGGGTCCAAACAGTGAGCTTGCTCAGAACAAAAGAACGGTGCTTCCTACACACAGGGACCATATCTAGTTAAACTTGGCTGAGGAAACTGACAAGAACAGTAGCTCCTATTCAGTCCAATACGCTGTACTTGCTGGGAACAAACACGAGTGCTATTTGCACTGTGTATTGCATTTGGAGCACAATAGTGACTCTTCTTACCAGAAAACAACTCTTGCTCGTAGGACCAAAAACTGCATGTGACTCAACTCCATTTAGGACTGCGAAACAAATGCGAGCTCACCCTTCAAGGAACACACTCAGCTTTAGAGAAAAGAGCACTCTTCTACTCTACTGTGTTTCCTATAGGGCCAGAACACTGAGCTTGCTCAGAACATATGAACTGTGCTTCCAACACACACGGCCATATCTAGTTCAATTCTGGTTAGGAACCTGACAAGAACAGTAGATCCTCTTCTGTCCAATACACTGTACTTGCTGGGAACAGACAACAGTGCTATTTGTCCTGTGTATGGCAATGGGAGCACAATAGTGACTCTCCTTACCAGAAAACAACTCTTGCTCGTAGGACCAGAATCTGCTTGGGATTCAACTCCATTTAGGACTGGGAAACAAAAGCTAGCTTGCCTTACAAGAAACACACTCTGCTTTAGAGAAAAGAGCACTCTTCTACTCTACTGTGTTTCCAATAGGGCCAGAACAGTGAGCTTTCTCAGAACAAATGATCTGTGCTTGCTACACACACGGCCATATATAGTTCAACTCTGCTTAGGAAACTGAGAAGAACAGTAGCTCCTCTTCAGTCCAATACACTGTACTTTCTGGGAATAGACGGAAGTGCTATTTGCACTGTGTATGGCAATAGGAGCGCAATAGTTACTTTCCTTATTAGAAAACAACTCTTGCTCGTAGGACCAGAAACTGCATGGGATTCAACCTCATTTAGGACTGGGAAACAAACGCTAACTCACCTTACAAGAAACACACTCTGCTTTTGAGAAAAGCGCACTCTTCTACTCTACTGTGTTTCCTATGGATTCCGAACACTGAGCCTGCTCAGAACAAAAAAACTGTGCTTCCTTCACACACGGTCATATCTAGTTCAATTCTGCTTATGAACCTGACAAGAAAAGTAGATCCTCTTCAGTCCAATACACTGTACTTTCTGGGAACAGACACCAGTGCTATTTGTCGTGTGTTTGGCAATGGCAGCGCAATAGTGACTCTTCTTACCAGAAAACAACTCTTGCTCGTAGGACCAGAAACTGCATGTGATTCAAATCCATTTAGGACTGGGAAACAAACCCTAGCTCGCCTTACAACAAAGACACTCTGCTTTTGAGAAAAGAGCACTCTTCTACTCTACTGTATTTCCAATGGGGTCCAAACAGTGAAATTGCTCAGAACAAAAGAATTGTGCTTCCTACACACACGGACCATATCTAGTTCAACTCTGCTTAGGATACTGACAAGAACAGTAGCTCCTATTAAGTCCAATACAATGTACTTGCTGGGAACAGACGCGAGTGCTATTTGCACTGTGTATGGCAATTGAAGCACAATAGTGACTCTTCTTACCAGAAAACAACTCTTGCTCGTAGGACCAAAAACTCCATGTGATTCAACTCCATTTAGGACTGGAAAACAAACGCGAGCTCGCCTTACAAGAAAGACACTCTGCTTTAGAGAAAAGAGCACTCTTGTACTCTACTGTGTTTCCTATAGTGCCAGAACAGTGAGGATTCTCACAACAAAAGAACTGTGCTTCCTACACACACAGGCCATATCTAGTTCAACTCTGCTTAGGAAACTGACAAGAACAGTAGCTCCTCTTCAGTCCGATACACTGTACTTGCTGGAAACAGGTTCGAGTGCTATTTGTACTGTGTACGGCAGTAAGAGCTCAATAGTGACTTTCCTTACCAGAAAACAACTCTTGCTCGTAGGACCAGAAACTGCATGGGATTAACCTCCATTTAGGACTGGGAAACAAACAATAGCTCGCCTTACAAGAAACAAACTCTGCTTTTGAGAAAAGACCACTCTTCTACTCTACTGTGTTTCCTATGGGGTCCGAACAGTGAGATTGCTCAGAACAAAAAAACTGTGCTTCCTACACACACGGGCCATATCCAGTTCAGTTCTTTTAAGAACCTGACAAGAACAGTAGATCCTCTTCAGTCCAATACAATGTACTTGCTTGGAACAGAAGCGAGTGCTATTTGCACTGTGTATGGTAAAGGGAGCGCAATAGTGACTCTTCTTACCAGAAAACAACTCTTGCTCGTAGAACCAGAAAGTGCATGTGATTCAACTCCATTTAGGACATGGAAACAAAGGCTAGCTCGCCTTACAAGAAACACACTCTGCTTTTGAGAAAAGGGCACACTTCTACTCTACTGTGTTGCTATAGGGCCAGAACAGTGAGCTTGCAAAGAACAAAAGAACTGTGCTTCCTACACACACGGGCCATATCTAGTTCAACTCTGCTTAGTAAACCGACAAGAACAGTAGATCCTCTTCACTCCAATACACTGTACATTCTGGGAGCCGACGCCAGTGCTATTTGCCCTGTGTATGAAAATGGGAGCGCAATAGTGACTCTTCTTATCAGAAAACAACTCTTGCTCATAGGACCAGAAACTGCATGTGATTCAACTCCATTTAGGACTGCGAAACAAATGCTAGCTTGCCTTACAAGAAACACACTCTGCTTTTGAGAAAAGGGCACTCTTCTACTCTACTGTGATTCCTATGGGAACCGAAGAGTGAGCTTGCTCAGAACAAAAGAACTGTGCTTCCTACACACAGGAGCCATATCTAGATCAACTCTGCTTAGGAAACTGACAAGAACAGTAGCTCCTCTTCAGTGCAATACATTGTACTTGCTGGGAACAGTCGCGAGTGCTATTTGCACTGTGTATGCCAAAGGGAACACAATAGTGACTTTCCTTACCAGAAAACAACTCTTGCTCATAGGACCAGAAACTGCATGGGATTCAACTCCATTTAGGACTGGGAAACAAACGCTAGCTCGCCTTAAAAGAAACACACTCTGCTTTTGAGAAAAGAGCACTCTTCTACTCTACTGTGTTTCTTATGGTGTCCGAAAAGTGAGCTTGCTCAGAACAAAAGAACTGTACTTCCTACACACACGGGCCATATCTAGTTCAACTCTGCTTAGGAAACTGAGAAGAACAGTAGCTCCTCTTCAGTCCCATACAGTGTACTTGATGGGAACAGATGTGAGTGCTATTTGCACTGTGTATGGCAATGGGAGCGCAATAGTGACTCTTCTTACCAGAAAACAACTGTTGGTCGTAGGACCAGAAACTGCATGTGATTCAACTCCATTTAGGACTGGGAAACAAACGCTAGCTCACCTTACATAAATCACACTCTGCTTTTGAGAAAAGAGCATTCTTCTACTCTACTGTGTTTCCTATGGGGTACGAACAGTGAGCTTGCTCAGAACAAAAGAACTGTGCTTCCTACACACATGGGCCATATCTAGTTCAACTCTGCTTAGGAAACTGACAAAACAGTAGCTCCTCTTCAGTCCAATACACTGTGCTTGCTGGGAACATATGCGAGTGCTATTTGCACTGTGTATGGCAATGGGAGCGCAATAGTGACTCTTCTTACCAGAAAACAACTCTTGGTCATAGGACCAGAAACTGCATGTGATTCAACTCCATTTTGGACTGGGAAACAAACACTAGCTCGCCTTACAAGAAACACACTCTGCTTTTGAGAAAGGAGCACTCTTCTACTCTACTGTGTTTCCTATAGGGCCAGAACAGTGAGATTGCTCAGAACAAAACAACTGTGCTTCCTACACACACGGGCCATATCTAGGTCAATTCTGCTAGGAAACTGACAAGAACAGTAGATCTTCTTCAGTCCAATACACTGTACATGCTGGGAACAGACGCCAGTGCTATTTGCCCTGTGTATGACAATGGGAGCACAATAGTTACTCTTCTTACGAGAAAACAACTCTTGCTCTTAGGAACAGAAACTGCATGAGACTCAACTCCATTTAGGACTGGGCAACAAACGCTAGCTCGCTTACAAGAAACACACTCTGCTTTTGAGAAAAGGGAACTCTTCTACTCTACTGTGTTTCCTATGGGATCTGAACAGTGAGCTTGCTCAGAACAAAAGAACTGAGCTTCCTACACACACGGGCCATATCTAGTTCAACTCTGCTTAAGAAACTGACAAGAACAGTAGCTCTTCTTCAGTCCAATACACTGTACTTGCTGGGAACAGACGCGAGTGCTATTTGCACTGTGTATGGCAATGGGAGCGCAATAGTGACTCTTCTTACCAGAAAACACCTCTTGCTCGTAGGACCATAAACTGCATGTGATTCAACTCCATTTAGGACTGGGAATCAAACGCTAGCTCGTCTTACAAGAAACACACTCTGCTTTTGAGAAAAGAGCGCTCTTCTACTCTACTGTGCTTCCTATGGTATCCGAAGAGTGAGCTTGCTCAGAACAAAAGAACTGTGCTTCCTACACACATTGCCATATCTAGTTTTATTCTGCTTAGGAAACTGACGGGAACAGTAGATCCTCTTCACTCCAATACACTGTACTTGTTGGGAACCAACGCCAGTGCTATTTGCCCGTTGTATGAAAATGGGAGCGCAATAGTTACTCTTCTTACCAGAAAACAACTCTTGCTCATAGGACCAGAAACTGCATGTGACTCAACTCCATTTAGGACTGGGAAACAAACGCTATCTCGCCTTACAAGAAACACACTCTGCTTTTGAGAAAAGGGCATTCTTCTACTCTACTGTGTTTCCTATGGGATCCGAACAGTGAGCTTGCTCAGAAAAAAAGAACTATGCTTCCTACACACAGGGGCCATATCTAGTTCAACTCTGCTTAGGAAACTGACAAGCACAGTAGCTCCTCTTCAGTCCAATACACTGTACTTGCTGGGAACAGTCGCGAGTGCTATTTGCACTGTGTATGGCAAAGGGAGCACAATAGTGACTTTCCTTACCAGAAAACAACTCTTGCTCATAGGACCAGAAACTGCATGGGATTCAACTCCATTTAGGACTGGGAAACAAACACTAGCTCGCCTTACAAGAAACACACTCTGCCTTTTAGGAAAGAGCACTCTTCTACTCTACTGTGTTTCCTATGGGGTCCGAACAGTGAGGTTGCTCAGAACAAAAGAACTGTGCTTCCTACACACAGGGGCCATATCTAGTTCAACCCTGCTTAGGAAACTGACAAGAACAGTAGCTCCTCTTCAGTCCAATACACTGTACTTGCTGGGAAAAGACGCGAGTGATATTTGCACTGTGTATGGCAATGGGAGCGCAATAGTGACTCTTCTTACCAGAAAACAACTCTTGCTCGTAGGAACAGAACCTGCATGTGATTCAACACCATTTAGGACTGGGAAACAAATGCTAGCTCGCCTTACAAGAAACACACTCTGCTTTTGAGAAAAGGGCACTCTTCTACTCTACTGTGTTTCCTATGGGATCCGAACAGTGAGCTTGCTCAGAACAAAAGAACTGTCCTTCCTACACACACGGGCCATATCTAGTTCAATTCTGCTAGGAAACTGACAAGAACAGTAGATCCTCTTCAGTCAAATACACTGTACATGCTGGGAACAGACGCCAGTGCTATTTGCCCTGTGTATGACATTGGGAGCACAATAGTGTCACTTCTTACCAGAAAACAACTCTTGCTTGTAGGACCAGAAACTGCATGTGACTCAACTCCATTTAGGACTGGGAAACAAACGCTAGCTCGCCTTACAAGAAACACACTCTGCTTTTGAGAAAAGAGCACTCTTCTACTCTACTGTGTTTCCCATGGGGTCCGAACAGTGAGCTTGCTCAGAACAAAAGAACTGTGCTTCCTACACAAACGGGCCATATCTAGTTCAACTCTGCTTAGGAAACTGACAAGAACAGCAGCTCCTCTTCAGTCCAATGCACTGTACTTGCTTGGAACAGACGGGAGTGCTATTTGCACTGTGTATGGCAATGGGAGCCCAATAGTGACTCTTCTTACCAGAAAACAACTCTTGCTCATAAGACCAGAAAATGCATGTGACTCAACTCCATTTAGGACTGGGCAACAAACGCTAGCTCGCTTACAAGAAACACACTCTGCTTTTGAGAAAAGGGCACTCTTCTTCTCTACTGTGTTTCCTATGGGATCTGAACAGTGAGCTTGCTCAGAAAAAAAGAACTGTGCTTCCTACACACACGGGCCATATCTAGTTCAACTCTGCTTAGGAAACTGACAAGAACAGTAGCTCCTCTTCAGACCAATACACTGTACTTGCTGGGAACAGACGCGAGTGCTATTTGTACTGTGTATGGCAATGGGAGCACAATAGTGACTCTTCTTACCAGAAAACAACTCTTGCTCGTAGGACCAGAAACTGCATGTGACTCAACTCCATTTAGGACTGGGAAACAAACGCTAGCTCGCCTTACAAGAAACACACTCTGCTTTTGAGAAAAGAGCATTCTTCTACTCTAGTGTGTTTCTTATGGGGTTAGAACAGTGAGCTTGCTCAGAACAAAAGAACTGTGCTTCCTACACACACGGGCGATATCTAGTTCAACTCTGCTTAGGAAACTGACAAAACAGTAGCTCCTCTTCAGTCCAATACACTGTACTTGCTGGGAACATATGCGAGTTCTATTTGCACTGTGTATGGCAATGGGAGCGCAATAGTGACTCTTCTTACCAGAAAACAACTCTTGCTCGGAGAACCAGAAACTGCATGTGATTCAACTCCATTTAGGACTGGGAAACAAACGCTAGCTCGCCTTACAAGAAACACCCTCTGCTTTTGAGAAAGGAGCACTCTGCTACTCTACTGTGTTTCCTATAGGGCCAGAACAGTGAGTTTGCTCAGAACAAAACAATTGTGCTTCCTACACACACGGGCTATATCTAGTTCAATTCTGCTAGGAAACTGACAAGAACAGTAGATCCTCTTCAGTCCAATACACTGTACATGCTGGGAACAGATGCCAGTGCTATTTGCCCTGTGTATGACATTGGGAGCACAATAGTGACTCTTCTTACCAGAAAACAACTCTTGCTCGTAGGACCAAAAACTGCATGTGATTCAACTCCATTTAGGACTGGGAAACAAACGCTAGCTCGCCATACAAGAAACAGGCTCTGCTTTTGACTAAAGGGCACTCTTCTACTCTACTGTGTTTCCTATAGGGCCAGAACAGTGAGCTTGCTCAGAACAAAAGAACTGTGCTTCCTACACACACGGGCCATATCTAGTTCAACTCTGCTTAGGAAACTCACAAGAACAGTAGCTCCTCTTCAGTCCAATACACTGTACTTGCTGGGAACAGACGCGAGTGCTATTTGCACTGTGTATTGTAATGGGAGCACAATAGTGACTCTTCTTACCAGAAAACAACTCTTGCTCATAGGACCAGAAACTGCATGTGACTCAACTCCATTTAGGACTGGGAAACAAACGCTCGGTCGCCTTACAAGAAACACACTCTGCTTTTGAGAAAAGAGCACTCTTCTACTCTACTGTGTTTCCTATAGGGCCAGAACAGTGTGTTTGCTCAGAACAAAAGAACTGTGCTTCCTACACACACGGGCCATATCTAGTTCAATTCTGCTAGGAAACTGACAAGAACAGTAGATCCTCTTCAGTCCAATACACTGTAATTGCTGGGAACACACGTCAGTGCTACTTGCTCTGTGTATGACAATGGGAGCGCAATAGTGACTCTTCTTACCAGAAAACAACTCTTGTTCAAAGGACTAGAAACTGCATGGGATTCAAATACATTTAGGACTGGGAAACAAGGGCTAGCTCGCCTTACAAGAAACACACTCTGCTTTTGAGAAAAGAGCACTCTTCTACTCTACTGTGTTTCCTATGGGGTCCGGCAGTGAGCTTGCTCAGAACAAAAGAACTGTGCTTCCTACACACACGGGACATATCTAGTTCAACTCTGCTTAGGAAACTGACAAGAACAGTAGCTCGTCTTCAGTCCAATACACTGTACTTGCTGGGAACAGACACAAGTGCTATTTGCACTGTGTATGGCAATGGGAGCACAACAGTGACTCTTCTTACCAGAAAAAAACTCTTGCTCGTAGGACCAAAAACTGCATGTGATTCAACTCCATTTAGGACTGGGAATCAAAAGCTAGCTTGCCTTACAAGAAACACACTCTGCTTTTGAGAAAAGAGCACTCTTCTACTCGACTGTGTTTCCTATGGGGTCCAAACAGTGAGCTTGCTCAGAACAAAAGAACTGTGCTTCCTACACACATGTCCATATCTAGTTCAATTCTGCTAGGAAACTGCCAAGAACAGTAGATCCTCTTCCGTCCAATACTCTGTACATGCTGGGAACCAATGCCTGTGCTATTTGCCCTGTGTAGAAAATGAGAGCGCAATAGTGACTTTCCTTACCAGAAAACAACTCTTGCTCGTAGGACCAGAAACTGCATGGGATTCAACTCCATTTCTGAGTGGGAAAAAAACACCAGCTCGCCTTACAAGAAACACACTCTGCTTTTGAGAAAAGAGCACTCTTCTACTCTACTCTGTTTCCTATGGGTTCCGAACAGTGAGCTTGCTCAGAACAAAAGAACTGTGCTTCCTTCACACACGAGACATATCTAGTTCAACTCTGCTTAGGAAACTGACAAGAACAGTAGCTCCTCTTCAGTCCAATACACTGTACTTGCTGGGAACAGACGCGAGTGCTATTTGTACTGTGTATGGCAATGGGAGCACAATAGTGACTTTCCTTACCAGAAAACAACTCTTGCTCATAGGACCAGAAACTGCATGGGATTCAACTCCATTTAGGACTGGGAAACAAACGCTAGCTCGCCTTACAAGAAACACACTCTGCTTTTGAGAAAGAGCACTCTTCTACTCTACTGTGTTTCCTATGGGGTCCGAACAGTGAGCTTGCTCAGAACAAAAGAACTGTGCTTCCTACAAACATGGCCATATCTAGTTCAATTCTGCTTAGGAAACTGACAAGAACAGTAGCTCCTCTTCAGTCCAATACACTGTACTTGCTGGGAACAGACGCGAGTGCTATTTGCACTGTGTATGGCAATGGGAGCACAATAGTGACTCTTCTTACCAGAAAACAACTCTTGGTCGTAGGACCAGAAACTGCATGAGATTCAACTCCATTTAGGACTGGGAAACAAATGCTAGCTCGCCTTGCAAGAAACACACTCTGCTTTTGAGAAAAGGGCACTCTTCAACTCTACTGTGTTTCCTATGGGATCCGAAAGTTAGCTTGCTGAGAACAAAAGATATGTGCTTCCTACACACACGAGCCATATCTAGTTCAACTCTGTTAGGAAACTGACAGGAACAGTAGTTCCTTTTCAGTGCAATACACTGTACTTGCTGGGAACAGACGCGAGTGCTATTTGCACTGTGTATGGCAATGGGAGCACAATAGTGACTCTTCTTACCAGAAAACAACTCTTGCTCGTAGCACCAAAAACTGCATGTGATTCAACTCCATTTAGGACTGGGAAACAAACGCTATCTCGCCTTACAAGAAACACACTCTGCTTTTAAGAAAAGGGCACTCTTCTACTCTACTGTGTTTCCTAACGTGTCCGAACAGTGAGCATGCTCAGAACAAAAGAACTGTCCTTCCTACACACACGGGCCATATCTAGTTCAATTCTGCTAGGAAACTGACAAGAACAGTAGCTCCTCTTCAGTCCAATACACTGTACTTCCTGGGAACAGACACGAGTGCTATTTGCACTGTGTATGGCAATGGGAGCACAATAGTGACTCTTCTTACCAGAAAACAACTCTTGCTCGTAGGACCAGAAACTGCATGTGATTCAACTCCATTTAGGACTGGGAATCAAATGCTAGCTCGTCTTACAAGAAACACACTCTGCTTTTGAGAAAAGAGCACTCTTCTACTCTACTGTGTTTCCTATGGGGTCCGAACAGTGAGCTTGCTCAGAACAAAAGAACTGTGCTTCCTACACACATGTCCATATCAAGTTCAATTCTGCTAGGAAACTGACAAGAACAGTAGATCCTCTTCAGTCCAATACACTGTACATGCTGGGAACCGACGCCTGTGCTATTTGTCCTGTGTATGAAAATGGGAGCGCAATAGTGTCTTTCCTTACCAGAAAACAACTGTTGGTCGTAGGACCAGAAACTGCATGGGATTCAACTCCACTTCTGAGTGGGAAAAAAACACCAGCTCACCTTACAAGAAACACACTCTGCTTTTGAGAAAATAGCACTCTTCTACTCTACTGTTTCCTATGGGGTCCAAACAGTGAGCTTGCTCAGAACAAAAGAACTGTGCTTCCTACACACACGGGACATATCTAGTTCAACTCGGTTTAGGAAACTGACAAGAACAGTAGCTCCTCTTCAGTCCAATACACTGTACTTGCTGGGAACAGACGCGAGTGCTATTTGCACTGTGTATGGCAATGGGAGAACAATAGTGACTCTTCTTAGCAGAAAGCAACTTTTGGTCTTAGGACCAGAAACTGCATGTGATTCAACTCCATTTAGGACGGGGAAACAAAACCTAGCTCGCCTTACAAGAAACACACTCTGCTTTTGAGAAAAGGGCAGTCTTCTACTCTACGTGTTTCCAATGAGATCTGAACAGTGAGCTAGCTCAGAACAAAAGAACTGTGCTTCCTACACACTAGGGCAATATCTAGTTCAATTCTGTTTGGGAAACTGACAAGAACTGTAGCTCCTCTTCAGTCCAATACACTGTACTTGCTGGGAACAGACGCAAGTGCTATTTGCACTGTGTATGGCAATGGGAGCACAATAGTGACTTTCCTTACCAGAAAACAACTCTTGCTCATAGGACCAGAAACTGCATGGGATTCAACTCCATTTAGGACTGGGAAACAAACGCTAGCTCGCCTTACAAGAAACACACTCTGCTTTTGAGAAAGAGCACTCTTCTACTCTACTGTGTTTCCTATGGGGTCCGAACAGTGAGCTTGCTCAGAACAAAAGAACTGTGCTTCCTACAAACATGGCCATATCTAGTTCAATTCTGCTTAGGAAACTGACAAGAAGAATAGCTCCTCTTCAGTCCAATACACTGTATTTCCTGGGAACAGATGCCAGTGCTATTTGAACTGTGTATGGCAATGGGAGCACATAGTGACTCTTCTTAGCAGAAAACAACTCTTGCTCGTAGGACCAGAAACTGCATGAGATTCAACTCCATTTAGGACTGGGAAACAAACGCTAGCTTGTCTTACAAGAAACACACTCTGCTTTTGAGAAAAGGGCACTCCTCTACTCTACTGTTTTTCCTATGGGATCCGAACAGTTAGCTTGCTCAGAAAAAAAGAAATGTTTTTCCTACACACACGGGCCATATCTAGTTCAACTCTGTTAGGAAACTGACAAGAACAGTAGTTCCTTTTCAGTGCAATACACTGTACTTGCTGGGAACAGAAGCCAGTGCTATTTGCACTGTGTAAGGCAATTGGAGCGCAATAGTGACTCTTCTTACCAGTAAACAACTCTTGCTCGTAGGACCAGAAACTGCATGTGATTCAACTCCATTTAGGACTGGGAAACAAATGCTAGCTCGCCTTACAAGAAACACACTCTGTTTCTGACAAAAGGGCACTCTTCTACTCTACTGTGTTTCCTATGGGATCCGAACAGTGAGCTTGCTCAGAACAAAAGAACTGTCCTTCCTACACACACGGGCCATATCTAGTTCAATTCTGCTAGGAAACTGACAAGAAGAGTAGCTCCTCTTCAGTCCAATACACTGTACTTGCTGGGAACAGACGCGAGTGCTATTTGCACTGTGTATGGCAATGGGAGCACAATAGTGACTCTTCTTACCAGAAAACAACTCTTGGTCATAGGACCAGAAACTGCATGTGATTCAACTCCATGTAGGACTGGGAAACAAACGCTAGCTCGCCTTACAAGAAACACACTCTGCTTTTGAGAAAAGGGCACTCTTCAACTCTACTGTGTTTCCTATGGGATCCGAACAGTTAGCTTGCTCAGAACAAAAGAAATGTGCTTCCTACACACACGGGCCATATCTAGTTCAACTCTGTTAAGAAACTGACAAGAACAGTAGTTCCTTTTCAGTGCAATACACTGTACTTGCTGGGAACAGACGCGAGTGCTATTTGCACTGTGTATGGCAATTGGAGCGCAATAGTGACTCTTCTTACCCGAAAACAACACTTGGTCATAGGACCAGAAACTGTATGTGATTCAACTGCATTTAGGACTGGGAAACAAACGCTAGCTCGCCTTACAAGAAACACAATCTGCTTTTGAGAAAAGAGCACTCTTCTACTCTACTGTGTTTTCTATGGGGTCAGAACAGTGAGCTTGCTCAGAACAAAGAAATGTGCTTCCAAAAAACATGTGCCATATCTAGTTGAACTCTGCTTAGAAAACTGACAAGAACAGTAGCTCCTCTTCAGTCCAATACACTGTACTTGCTGGGAACAGACGCGAGTGCCATTTGCACTATGTATGGCAATGGGAGCACAATAGTGACTCTTCTTACCAGAAAACAACTCTTGCTCGTAGGACCAGAAACTGCATGTGATTCAACTCCATTTAGGACTGGGAAACAAACGCTATGTCGTCTTACAAGAAACACACTCTGCTTTCAAGAAAAGGGCACTCTTCTACTCTACTGTGTTTCCTATAGGGTCCGACCAGTGAGCTTGCTCAGAACAAAAGAACTGTCCTTCCTACACACACGGGCCATATCTAGTTCAAGTCTGCTTAGGAAACTGACAAGAACAGTAGCTCCTCTTCAGTCCAATACACTGTACTTGCTGGGAACAGACACGAGTGCTATTTGCACTGTGTATGGCAATGGGAGCACAATTGTGACTCTTCTTACCAGAACACAACACTTGCTCTTAGGACCAAAAACTGCATGTGATTCAACTCCATTTAGGACTGGGAATCAAACGCTAGCTCGCCTTTCAAGAAACACACTCTGCTTTTGAGAAAAGAGCACTCTTTTACTTTACTGTGTTTCCTATGGGGTCTGAACAGTGAGCTTGCTCAGAACAAAAGAGCTGTGCTTCCTACACACACGGGCCATATCTAGTTTAACTCTGCTCTGGAAACTGACAAGAACAGTAGCTCCTCTTCAGTCCAATACACTGTACTTGCTGGGAACAGACACAAGTGCTATTTGCACTGTGTATGGCAATGGGAGCGCAATAGTGACTCTTCTTACCCGAAAACAACACTTGGTCGTAGAACCAGAAACTGCATGGGATTCAACTCCATTTAGGACTGGGAAAAAAACACTAGCTCGCCTTACAAGAAACACCCTCTGCTTTTGAGAAAAGAGCACTCTTCTACTCTACTGTGTTTTCTAAGGGGTCTGAACAGTGAGCTTGCTCAGAACAAAAGAACTGTGCTTCCTAAACACACGGGCCATATCTAGTTCAACTCTGCTTAGGAAACTGACAAGAACAGTAGCTCCTCTTCATTCCAATATTCTGTACTGGCTGGGAACAGACGCGAGTGCTATTTGCAATGTGTATGGCAATGGGAGCACAATAGTGACTTTCCTTACCAGAAAACAACTCTTGCTCATAGGACCAAAAACTGCATGTGATTAAACTCCATTTAGGACTGGGAAACAAACGCTAGCTCGCCTTACAAGAAACACACTCTGCTTTTGATAAAAGTGCACTCTTCTACTCTACTGTGTTTCCTATAAGGCCAGAACAGTGAGCTAGCTCAGAACAAAAGAACTGTGCTTCCTACACACACGGGACATATCTAGTTCAACTCTGCTTAGGAAACTGACAAGAACAGTAGCTCCTCTTCGGTCCAATACACTGTACTTGCTGGGAACAGACGTGAGTGCTATTTGCACTGTGTATGGCAATGGGAGCACAATAGTGACTTTCCTTACCAGAAAACAACTCTTGCTCATAGGACCAGAAACTGCATGGGATTCAACTCCATTTAGGACTGGGAAACAAACGCTAGCTCGCCTTACAAGAAACACACTCTGCTTTTGAGAAAGAGCACACTTCTACTCTACTGTGTTTCCTATGGTGTCCGAACAGTGAGCTTGTTCAGAACAAAAGAACTGTGCTTCCTACAAACATGGCCATATCTAGTTCAATTCTGCTTAGGAAACTGACAAGAAGAGTAGCTCCTCTTCAGTCCAATACACTGTACTTGCTGGGAACAGACGCGAGTGCTATTTGCACTGTGCATGGCAATTGGAGCACAATAGTGACTCTTCTTACCAGAAAACAACACTTGGTCATAGGACCAGAAACTGCATGTGATTCAACTGCATTTAGGACTGGGAAACAAACGCTAGCTCGCCTTACAAGAAACACACTCTGCTTTTGAGAAAAGAGCACTCTTCTACTCTACTGTGTTTTCTATGGGGTCAGAACAGTGAGCTTGCTCAGAACAAAGAAATGGGCTTCCAAAAAACATGGGCCATATCTAGTTGAACTCTGCTTAGAAAACTGACAAGAACAGTAGCTCCTCTTCAGTCCAATACACTGTACTTGCTGGGAACAGACGCGAGTGCTATTTGCACTGTGTATGGCAATGGGAGCACAATAGTGACTCTTCTTACCAGAAAACAACTCTTGCTCGTAGGACCAGAAACTGCATGTGATTCAACTCCATTTAGGACTGGGAAACAAATGCTATCTCGCCTTACAAGAAACACACTCTGCTTTTAAGAAAAGAGCACTCTTTTACTCTACTGTGTTTCCTATGGTGTCCGAACAGTGAGCTTGCTCAGAACAAAAGAACTGTCCTTCCTACACACACAGGCCATATCTAGTTCAACTCTGCTCTGGAAACTGCAAAAACAGTAGCTCCTCTTCTATCCAATACACTGTACTTGCTGGGAACAGACACAAGTGCTATTTGCACTGTGTATGTCAATGGGAGCGCAATAGAGACTCTTCTTACCCGAAAACAACACTTGGTCGTAGAACCAGAAACTGCATGGGATTCAACTCCATTTAGGACTGGGAAACAAACGCTAGCTCGCCTTACAAGAAACACACTCTGCTTTTGAGAAAAGAGCACTCTTCTACTCTACTGTGTTTTCTATGGGGTCTGAACAGTGAGCTTGCTCAGAACAAAAGAACTGTGCTTCCTAAACACACGGGCCATATCTAGTTTAACTCTGCTTAGGAAACTGACAAGAACAGTAGCTCCACTTCATTCCAATACTCTGTACTTGCTGGGAACAGACGCGAGTGCTATTTGCAATTTGTATGGCAATGGGAGCACAATAGTGACTTTCCGTACCAGAAAACAACTCTTGCTCATAGGACCAGAAACTGCATGTGATTAAACTCCATTTAGGACTGGGAAACAAACGCTATCTTGCCTTACAAGAAACACACTCTGTTTCTGAGAAAAGGGCACTCTTCTACTCTACTGTGTTTCCTATGGGATCCGAACAGTGAGCTTGCTCAGAACAAAAGAACTGTCCTTCCTACACACACGGGCCATATCTAGTTCAATTCTGCTAGGAAACTGACAAGAACAGTAGATCCTCTTCAGTCCAATACACTGTAATTGCTGGGAACAGACGCCAGAGCTACTTGCTCTGTGTATGACAATGGGAGCGCAATAGTGACTCTTCTTACCAGAAAACAACTCTTGCTCATAGGACAAGAAACTGCATGGGATTCATATACATTTAGGACTGGGAAACAAGGGCTAGCTCGCCTTACAAGAAACACACTCTGCTTTTGAGAAAAGAGCACTCTTCTACTCTACTGTGTTTCCTATGGGGTCCGACAGTGAGCTTGCTCAGAACAAAAGAACTGTGCTTCCTACACACACGGGCCATATCTAGTTCAACTCTGCTTAGGAAACTGACAAGAACAGTAGCTCCTCTTCAGTCCAATACACTGTACTTGCTGGGAACAGACACGAGTGCTATTTGCACTGTGTATGGCAATGGGAGCACAAAAGTGACTCTTCTTACCAGAAAACAACTCTTGCTCCTAGGACTAAAAACTGCATGTGATTCAACTCCATTTAGGACTGGGAATCAAAAGCTAGCCGCCTTACAAGAAACACACTCTGCTTTTGAGAAAAGAGCACTCTTCTACTCTACTGTGTTTCCTATGGGGTCCGAACAGTGAGCTTGCTCAAAACAAAGAACTGTGCTTCCTACACACATGGCCATATCTAGTTCAATTCTGCTAGGAAACTGACAAGAACAGTAGATCCTCTTCAGTCCAATACACTGTACATGCTGGGAACCGACGCCTGTGCTATTTGTCCTGTGTATGAAAATGGGAGCGCAATAGTGTCTTTCCTTACCAGAAAACAAATGTTGGTCGTAGGACCAGAAACTGCATGGAATTCAACTCCACTTCTGAGTGGGAAAAAAACACAAGCTCGCCTTACAAGAAACACACTCTGCTTTTGAGAAAAGAGCACTCTTCTACTCTACTGTTTCCTATGGAATCCAAAAAGTGAGCTTGCTCAGAACAAAAGAACTGTGCTTCCTACACACACAGGACATATCTAGTTCAACTCTGTTGAGGAAACTGACAAGAACAGTAGCTCCTCTTCAGTCCAATACACTGTACTTGCTGGGAACAGACGCGAGGGCTATTTGCACTGTGTATGGCAATGGGAGAACAATAGTGACTCTTCTTAGCAGAAAGCAACTTTTGGTCGTAGGACCAGAAACTGCATGTGATTCAACTCCATTTAGGACGTGGAAACAAAAGCTAGCTCGCCTTACAAGAAACACACTCTGCTTTTGAGAAGAGGGCAGTCTTCTACTCTACTGTTTTTCCAATGGGATCCGAACAGTGAGCTTTCTCAGAACAAAAGAACTGTGCTTCCTACACACTAGGGCAATATCTAGTTCAATTCTGCTTGGGAAACTGACAAGAACAGTAGCTCCTCTTCAGTCCAATACACTGTACTTGCTGGGAACAGACGCGAGTGCTATTTGAACTGTGTATGGCAATGGGAGCGCAATAGTGACTCTTCTTACCAGAAAACAACTCTTGCTCGTAGGACCAGAAACTGCATGAGATTCAACTCCATTTAGGACTGGGAAACAAACGCTAGCTCGCCTTACAAGAAACACACTCTGCTTTTGAGAAAAGGGCACTCTTCTACTCTACTGTGTTCCCTATGGGATCCGAACAGTTAGCTTGCTCAGAAAAAAAGAAATGTTTTTCCTACACACACGGGCCATATCTAGTTCAACTCTGTTAGGAAACTGACAAGAACAGTAGTTCCTTTTCAGTGCAATACACTGTACTTGCTGGGAACAGAAGCCAGTGCTATTTGCACTGTGTATGGCATTTGGAGCGCAATAGTGACTCTTCTTACCCGAAAACAACACTTGGTCGTATGACCACAAACTGCATGTGATTCAACTCCATTTAGGACTGGGAAACAAACGCTAGCTTGCCTTACAAGAAACACACTCTGCTTTTGAGAAAAGGGCACTCTTCTACTCTAGTGTTTACAATGGGATCTGAACAGTGAGCTTGCTCAGAACAAAAGAACTGTGCTTCCTACACACACGGGCCATATCTAGTTCAACTCTGCTCTGGAAACTGACAAGAACAGTACCTCCTCCTCAGTCCAATACACTGTACTTGCTGGGAACAGACACAAGTGCTATTTGCACTGTGTATGGCAATGGGAGCGCAATAGTGACTCTTCTTACCCGAAAACAACACTTGGTCGTAGAACCAGAAACTGCATGGGATTCAACTCCATTTAGGACTGGGAAACAAAGGCTAGCTCGCCTTACAAGAAACACACTCTGCTTTTGAGAAAAGAGCACTCTTCTACTCTACTGTGTTTTCTATGGGGTCTGAACAGTGAGTTTGCTCAGAACAAAAGAACTGTGCTTCCTAAACACACGGGCCATATCTAGTTCAACTCTGCTTAGGAAACTGACAAGAACAGTAGCTCCTCTTCATTCCAATACTCTGTACTTGCTGGGAAGAGACGCCAGTGCTATTTGCAATGTGTATGGCAATGGGATCAAAATAGTGACTTTCCTTACCAGAAAACAACTCTTAATCATAGGACCAGAAACTGCATGGGATTCAAAACCACTTAGGACTGGGAAACAAACGCTATCTTGCCTTACAAGAAACACACTCTGCTTTTGAGAAAACAGCACTCTTCTACTCTACTGTGTTTCCTATGGGGTCCGAACAGTGGGCTTGCTCAGAACAAAAGAACTGTGCTTCCTACACACATGTCCATATATAGTTCAATTCTGCTAGGAAACTGACAAGAACAGTAGATCCTCTTCTGTCCAATACACTGTACATGCTGAAAACCGACGCCTGTGCTATTCGCCCTGTGTATGAAAATGGGAGCGCAATAGTGACTTTCCTTACCAGAAAAGAACTCTTGCTCATAGGACCAGAAACTGCATGGGATTCAACTCCATTGTTGAGTGGGACAAAAACACCTGCTCGCCTTACAAGAAACACACTCTGCTTTTGAGAAAAGAGCACTCTTCTACTCTACTGTGTTTCCTATGGGGTCCGAACAGTGAGCTTGCTCAGAACAAAAGAACTGTGCTTCCTACACACATGGCCATATCTAGTTCAATTCTGCTTAGGAAACTGACAAGAAGAGTAGCTCCTCTTCAGTCCAATACACTGTACTTGCTGGGAACAGACGCGAGTGCTATTTGAACTGTGTATGGCAATGAGAGCGCAATAGTGACTCTTCTTACCAGAAAACAACTCTTGCTCGTAGGACCAGAAACTGCATGTGATTCAACTCCATTTAGGACTGGGAAACAAACTCTCTCTCAACTTACAATAAACACACTCTGCTTTTGAGAAAAGGGCACTCTTCTACTCTACTGTGTTTCCTATGGGATCCGAACAGTTAGCTTGCTCAGAAAAAAAGAAATGTGCTTCCTACACACACGGGCCATATCTAGTTCAACTCTGTTAGGAAACTGACAAGAACAGTAGATCCTTTTCAGTGCAATACACTGTACTTGCTGGGAACAGACGCGAGTGCTATTTGCACTGTATATGGCAATGGGAGCGCAATAGTGACTCTTCTTATCAGAAAACAAATCTTGCTCATAGACCAGAAACTGCATGTGATTCAACTCCATTTAGGACTGGGAATCAAACGCTACCTCGTTTTACAAGAAACACACTCTGCTCTTGAGAAAAGAGCACTCTTCTACTCTACTGTGTTTCCTATGGGGTCCGAACATTGAGCTTGCTCAGAACAAAAGAACTGTGCTTCCTACACACACGGGCCATATCCAGTTCAATTCTTCTAGGAAACTGACAAGAACAATAGATCCTCTTCAGTCCAATACACTGTACTTGCTTGGAACAGAAGCGAGTGCTATTTGCACTGTGTATGGCAATGGGAGCACAATAGTGACTCTTCTTACCAGAAAACAACTCTTGCTCGTAGGACCAGAAACTGCATGTGATTCAACTCCATTTAGGACTTGGAAACAAAGGCTAGCTTGCCTTACAAGAAACACACTCTGCTTTTGAGAAAAGGGCACTCTTCTACTCCACTGTGTTTCCTATGGGGCCAGAACAATGAGCTGGCTCAGAACAAAAGAACTGTGCTTCCTACACACACAACGGCCATATCTACTTCAACTCTGCTTAGGAAACTGACAAGAACAGTAGCTCCTCTTCAGTCCAATACACTCTACTTGCTGGGAACAGACGCGAGTGCTATTTGCACTGTGTATGGTAATGGGAGCGCTATAGTGACTCTTCTTACCAGAAAACAACTCTTGGTCATAGGACCAGAAACTGCATGTGACTCAACTCCATTTAGGACTGGGAAACAAACGCTAGCTAGCCTTACAAGAAACACAGTCTGCTTTTGAGAAAAGAGCACTCTTCTACTATACTGTGTTTTCTATGGGGACAGAACAGTGAGCTTGCTCAAAACAAAAGAAATGTGCTTCCAAAAAACACGGGCCATATCTAGTTCAACTCTGCTCTGGAAACTGACAAGAACAGTAGCTCCTCTTCAGTCCAATACACTGTACTTGCTGGGAACAGACGCGAGTGCTATTTGCACTGTGTATGGCAATGGGAGCACAATAGTGACTTTCCTTACCAGAAAACAACTCTTGCTCATAGGACCAGAAACTGCATGGGATTCAACTCCATTTAGGACTGGGAAACAAACGCTAGCTCGCCTTACAAGAAACACACTCTGCTTTTGAGAAAGAGCACTCTTCTACTCTACTGTGTTTCCTATGGGGTCCGAACAGTGAGCTTGCTCAGAACAAAAGAACTGTGCTTCCTACACACATGGCCATATCTAGTTCAATTCTGCTTAGGAAACTGACAAGAAGTGTTGCTCCTCTTCAGTCCAATACACTGTACTTGCTGGGAACAGACGCGAGTGCTATTTGAACTGTGTATGGCAATGGGAGAGCAATAGTGACTCTTCTTACCAGAAAACAACTCTTGCTCGTAGGACCAGAAACTGCCTGTGATTCAACTCCATTTAGGACTGGGAAACAAACTCTAGCTCGACTTACAAGAAACACACTCTGCTTTTGAGAAAAGGGCACTCTTCTACTCTACTGTGTTTCCTATGGGATCCGAACAGTTAGCTTGCTCAGAAAAAAAGAAATGTGCTTCCTACACACACGGGCCATATCTAGTTCAACTCTGTTTGGAAACTGACAAGAACAGTAGTTCCTTTTCAGTGCAATACACTGTACTTGCTGGGAACAGACGCGAGTGCTATTTGCACGGTATATGGCAATGGGAGCGCAATAGTGACTCTTCTTATCAGAAAACAACTCTTGGTCGTAGCACCAGAAACTGTATGTGATTCAACTCCATTTAGGACTGGGAATCAAACGCTACCTCGCTTTACAAGAAACACACTCTGCTCTTGAGAAAAGAGCACTCTTCTACTCTACTGTGTTTCATATGGGGTCCGAACAGTGAGCTTGCTCAGAACAAAAGAACTGTGCTTCCTACACACACGGGCCATATCCAGTTCAATTCTTCTAGGAAACTGACAAGAACAGTAGATTCTCTTCAGTCCAATACACTGTACTTGCTTGGTAGAGAAGCGAGTGCTATTTGCACTGTGTATGGCAATGGGAGCGCAATAGTGACTCCTCTTACCAGAAAACAACTCTTGCTCGTAGGACCAGAAACTGCATGTGATTCAACTCAATTTAGGACTTGGAAACAAAGGCTAGCTTGCCTTACAAGAAACACAATCTGCTTTTGAGAAAAGGGCACTCTTCTACTCCACTGTGTTTCCTATGAGGCCAGAACAATGAGCTGGCTCAGAACAAAAGAACTGTGCTTCCTACACACACAGGCCATATCTAGTTCAACTCTGCTTAAGAAACTGACAAGAACAGTAGCTCCTCTTCAGTCCAATACACTGTACTTGCTGGGAACAGACACGAGTGCTATTTGCACTGTGTATGGTAATGGGAGCACAATAGTGACTCCTCTTAACAGAGAACAACACTTGGTCGTAGGACCAGAAACTGTATGTGATTCAACTCCATTTAGGACTGAGAAACAAACGCTAGCTCGCCTTACAAGAAACACACTCTGCTTTTGAGAAAATTGCACTCTTCTACTCTACTGTGTTTCCTATGGGATCCGAACAGTTAGCTTGCTCAGAAAAAAAAAAATGTGCTTCCTACACACAAGGGCCATATCTAGTTCAACTCTGCTTAGGAAACTGACAAGAACAGTAGCTCCTCTTAAGTCCAATACACTGTACTTGCTGGGAACAGACGCGAGTGCTATTTGCACTGTGTATGGCAATGGGAGAACAATAGTGACTCTTCTTACCAGAAAACAACTCTTGCTCATAGGACCAGAAACTGCATGGGATTCAAATCCACTTAGGACTGGGAAACAAACGCTAGCTCGCCTTACAAGAAACACACTCTGCTTTTGAGAAAAGAGCACTCTTCTACTCTACTGTGTTTCCTATGTGGTCCGAACAGTGAGCTTGCTCAGAACAAAAGAACTGTGCTTCCTACACACACGGGACATATCTAGTTCAACTCTGCTTAGAAAACTGACAAGAACAGTAGCTCCTCTTCAGTTCAATACACTGTACTTGCTGGGAACAGACACGAGTGCTATTTGCAAATTATGGCAATGGGAGCACAATAGTGACTCTTCTTACCAGAAAACAACTCTTGCTCGTAGGACCAAAAACTGCATGTGATTCAACTCCATTTAGGACTGGGAATCAAATGCTAGCTCACCTTACAAGAAACAAACTCTGCTTTTGAGAAAAGAGCACTCTTCTACTCTACTGTTTTTCCTATGGGATCGGAACAGTGAGCTTGCTCAGAACAAAAGAACTGTGCTTCCTACACACATGTCCATATCTAGTTCAATTCTGCTAGGAAACTGACAAGAACAGTAGATCCTCTTAAGTCCAATACACTGTACATGCTGGGAACCGACGCCTATGCTATTTGCCCTGTGTATGAAAATGGGAGCGCAATAGTGACTTTCCTTATCAGAAAACATCTCTTGCTCGTAGGACCAGAAACTGCATGGGATTCAACTCCATTTCTGAGTGGGAAAAAAACACCTGCTCGCCTTACAAGAAACACACTCTGCTTTAGAGAAAAGGGCACTCTTCTACTCTACTGTGTTTCCAATGGGATCCGAACAGTGAGCTTCCTCAGAACAAAAGAACTGTGCTTCCTACACACTAGGGCCATATCTAGTTCAATTCTGCTTGGGAAACTGACAAGAACAGTAGCTCCTCTTCAGTACAATACACTGTACTTCCTGGGAACAGACACAAGTGCTATTTGCACTGTGTATGGCAATGGGAGCACAATAGTGACTTTCCTTACCAGAAAACAACTCTTGCTCATAGGACCAGAAACTGCATGGGATTCAACTCCATTTAGGACTGGGAAACAAACGCTAGCTCGCCTTACAAGAAACACACTCTGCTTTTGAGAAAGAGCACTCTTCTACTCTACTGTGTTTCCTATGGGGTCCGAACAGTGAGCTTGCTCAGAACAAAAGAACTGTGCTTCCTACACACATGGCCATATCTAGTTCAATTCTGGTTAGGAAACTGACAAGAAGAGTAACTCCTCTTCAGTCCAATACACTGTACTTGCTGGGAACAGACGCAAGTGCTATTTGAACTGTGTATGGCAATGGGAGCGCAATAGTGACTCTTCTTACCAGAAAACATCTCTTGCTCCTAGGACCAGAAACGGCATGTGATTCAAGTCCATTAAGGACTGGGAAACAAACGCTAGCTCGCCTTACAAGAAACACACTCAGCTTTTGAGAAAAGAGCACTTTTCTACTCTACTGTGTTTCCTATTGTGTCCGAAAAGTGAGATTGCTCAGAACAAAAGAACTGTGCTTCCTTCACACACCGGCCATATATAGTTCAACTCTGCTTAGGAAACTGACAAGAACAGTAGTTCCTTTTCAGTGCAATACACTGTACTTGCTTGGAACAGAAGCGAGTGCTATTTGCACTGTGTATGGCAATGGGAGCGCAATAGTGACTCTTCTTATCAGAAAACAACTCTTGCTCGTAGGACCAGAAACTGCATGTGATTCAACTCCATTTAGGACTTGGAAACAAAGGTTAGCTTGCCTTACAATAAACACACTCTGCTTTTGAGAAAAGGGCATTCTTCTACTCCACTGTGTTTCCTGTGGGGCCAGAACAATGAGCTGACTCAGAAAAAAAAGAACTGTGCTTCCTACACACACCGGCCATTTCTAGTTCAACTCTGCTTAGGAAACTGACAAGAACAGTAGCTCCTCTTCAGTCCAATACACTGTACTTGCTGGGAACAGACGCGAGTGCTATTTGCACTGTGTATGAAAATGGGAGCGCAATAGTGACTCTTCTTACCAGAAAACAACTCTTGCTCGTAGGACCAGAAACTACATGTGACTCAACTCCATTTAGGACTGGGAAACAAACGCTAGCTCGCCTTACAAGAAACACACTCTGCTTTTGAGAAAAGAGCACTCTTCTACTCTACTGTGTTTTCTGTTGGGTCAGAACAGTGAGCTTGCTCAGAACAAAAGAAATTTGCTTCCAAAAAACACGGACCATATCTAGTTCAACTCTGCTTAGGAAACTGACAAGAACAGTAGCTCCTCTTCAGTCCAATACACTGTACTTGCTGGGAACAGACGCAAGTGCTATTTGCACTGTGTATGGCAATTGGAGCGCAATTGTGACTCTTCTTATCCGAAAACAACACTTGGTCGTAGGACCAGAAACTGCATGTGATTCAACTCCATTTAGGACTGGGAAACAAACGCTAGCTCGCCTTACAAGAAACACACTCTGCTTTTGAAAAAAGAGCACTCTTCTACTCTACTGTGTTTCCTATGGGGTCCGAACAGTGAGCTTGCTCAGAACAAAAGAACTGTGCTTTCTACACAAATGTCCATATCTAGTTCCATTCTGCTAGGAAACTGACAAGAACAGTAGATCCTCTTCAGTCCAATACACTGTACATGCTGGGAACCGACGACTGTGCTATTTGCCCTGTGTATGAAAATGTTAGTGCAATAGTGATTTTCCTTACCAGAAAACAACTCTTGCTCATAGGACCAGAAACTGCAAGGGATTCAACTCCATTTCTGAGTGGGAAAAAAACACCTGCTCGCCTTACAAGAAACACACTCTGCTTTTGAGAAAAGAGCACTCTTCTACTCTACTGTGTTTCCAATGGGGTCCGAACAGTGAGCTTGCTCAGAACATAAGAACTGTGCTTCCTACACACACGGGACATATCTAGTTCAACTCTGCTTAGGAAACTGACAAGAACAGTTGCTCCTCTTCAGTTCAATACACTCTGCTTGCTGGGAACAGACGCGAGTACTATTTGCACTGTGTATGGCAATGGGAGAACAATAGTGACTCCTCTTAGCAGAAAGCATCTTTTGGTCGTAAGACCAGAAACTGCGTGGGATTCAACTCCATTTAGGACGGGGAAACAAACGCTAGCCCTCCTTACAAGAAACACACTCTGCTTTTGAGAAAAGGGCACTCTTCTACTCTACTGTGTTACCAATGGGATCCGAACAGTGAGCTTCCACAGAACAAAAGAACTGTGCTTCCTACACACACGAGCCATATCTACTTCAATTCTGCTAGGAAACTAACAAGAACAGTATTTCCTCTTCAGTCCAATACACTGTAATTGCTGGGAACAGACGCCAGTTCTACTTGCTCTGTGTATGACAATGGGAGGCAAAAGTGACTCTTCTTACCAGAAAACAACTCTTGCTCATAGGACCAGAAACTGCATGGGATTCAAATCCATTAAGGACTGGGAAACAAACGCTAGCTCGCCTTACAAGAAACACACTCTGCTTTTGAGAAAAGAGCACTCTTCTACTCTACTGTGTTTCCTATGGGGTCTGAACAGTGAGCTTGCTCAGAACAAAAGAACTGTGCTTCCTACACACACGGCCATATCTAGTTCAATTCTGCTTAAGAACCTGACAAGAAGAGTAGATCCTCTTCAGTCCAATACACTATACTTGCTGGGAAGAGACAACAATGCTTTTGTCCTGTGTATGGCAAAGGCAGCGCAATAGTGACTCTTCTTACCAGAAAACAACTCTTGCTCGTAGGACCAGATACTGCATGTGATTCAACTACATTTAGGACTGTGAAACAAACACTAGCTCACCTTACAAGAAACACACTCTGCTTTTGAGAAAAGAGCACTCTTCTACTCTACTGTGTTTCCTATGGGGTCCAAACAGTGAGCTTGCTCATAACAAAACAACTGTGCTTCCCACACACACGGACCATATCTAGTTCAACTCTGCTTAGGAAACTGAGAAGAACAGTAGCTCCTCTTCAGTCCAATACACTGTACTTGCTGGGAACAGACGCGAGTACTATTTGCACTGTGTATGGCAATTGGAGCATAATAGTGACCCTTCTTACCAGAAAACAACTCTTGCTCATAGAACCAAAAACTGCATGTGACTTAACTCCATTTAGGACTAGGAAACAAACGCAAGCTCGCCTTACAAGAAACACACTCTACTTTAGAGAAAAGAGCACTCTTCTACTCTACTGTGTTTCCTATAGTACCTGAACAGTGAGCTTGCTCAGAACATAAGAACTGTGCTACCTACACACGGGCCATATCTAGTTCAACTCTGCTTAGGAAACTGACAAGAACAGTAGCTCCTCTTCAGTCCAATATACTGTACTTGCTGGGAACAGACACGAGTGCTATTTGCACTGTGTATGGCAATGGGAGCGCAATAGTGACTTTCCTTACCAGAAAACAATTCTTTCTTGTAGGACCACAAACTGCATGTGATTCAACTCCATTTAGAACTGGGAAACAAACGTTATCTCGCCTTACAAGAAACACACTCTGCTTTTGAGAAAAGAGCACTCTTCTACTCTACTGTGTTTCCTATGGGGTCCAAACAGTGAGCTTGCTCAGAACAAAAGAACTGTGCTTCCTACATACAGGGACCATATCTAGTTCAACTCTGCTTAGGAAACTGACAAGAAAAGTAGCTCCTATTCAGTCCAATATACTGTACTTGCTGGGAACAGACGCGAGTGCTATTTGCACTGTGTATGGCAATTGGAGCGCAATAGTGACTCTTCTTACCAGAAAAAAACTCTTGCTCGTAGGACCAAAAACTGCATGTGACTCAACTCCTTTTAGGACTGGGAAACAAACGCGAGCTCGCCTTACAAGAAACACACTCTGCTTTAGAGAAAAGAGCACTCTTCTACTCTACTGTTTTTCCTATAGGGCCTGAACAGTAAGCTTGCTCAGAACATAAGAACTGTGCTTCCTACACACACGGGCCATATCTAGTTCAACTCTGCTTAGGAAACTGACAAGAACAGTAGCTCCTCTTCAGTCTGATACACTGTACTTGGTGGGAACAGACGCCAGTGCTATTTGTACTGTGTATGGCAATAGTAGCGCAATACTGACTTTCCTTTCAAGAAAACAACTCTTGCTCATAGGACCAGAAACTGCATGTGATTCAACTCCATTTAGGACTGGGAAACAAATCTAGCTCGCCTTACAAGAAACACACTCTGCATTTGAGTAAAGAGCACTCTTCTACTCTACTGTGTTTCCTATGTGGTCCGTACAGTGAGCTTGTTCAGAACAAAAAAACTGTGCTTCCTACACACACAGCCATATCTAGTTCAATTCTGCTTAGGAACCTGACAAGAACAGTAGATCCTCTTCAGTCCAATACAGTGTACTTGCTGGGAACAGACGCCAGTGCTATTTGTCCTGTGTAAGGCTATTGCAGCGCAATAGTGACTCTTCTTACCAGAAAACAACTCTTGCTCGTAGGACCAGAAACTGAATGGGATTCAACTCCATTTAGGACTGGGAAACAAACGCTAGCTCGCCTTACAAGAAACACACTCTGCTTTAGATAAAAGAGCACTCTTCTACTCTACTGTGTTTCCAATGGGGTCCAAACAGTGAGCTTGCTCAGAACAAAAGAACTGTGCTTCCTACACACACGGACCATATCTAGTTCAACTCTGCTTAGGAAACTGACAAGAACAGTAGCTCCTATTCAGTCCAATATACTGTACTTGCTGGGAACAGACGTGAGTGCTATTTGCACTGTGAATGGCAATTGGAGCACAATAGTGACTTTTCTTACCAGAAAACAACTCTTGCTTGTAGGACCAAAAACTGCATGTGACTCAACTCAATTTAGGACTGGGAAACAAAAGTGAGCTCGCCTTACTAGAAGCACACTCTGCTTTAGAGAAAAGAGCACTCTTCTACTCTACTGTGTTTCCTATAGGGCCTGAACAGTGAGCTTGTTCAGAACATAAGAACTGTGCTTCCTACACACACGGGCTATATCTAGTTAAACTCTGCTTAGGAAACTGACAAGAACAGTAGCTCCTCTTCAGTCCGATACACTGTAATTGCTGGGAACAGACGCAAGTGCTATTTGCACTGTGTATGGCAATGGGAGCACAATAGTGACTTTCCTTACCAGAAAACAACTCTTGCTCGTAGGACCAGAAACTCCATGTGATTCAACTCTATTTAGGACTGGGAAACAAACGCTATCTCGCCTTACAAGAAACACACTCTGCTTTTGAGAAAAGAGCACTCTTCTACTCTGCTGTGTTTCCTATAAGGAAAGAAGAGTGAGCTTGCTCAGAACAAAAGAATTGAGCTTCCTACACACACGGCCGTATCTAGTTCAACTTTGCTTAGGACCCTGACAAGAACAGTAGATCCTCTTCATTCCAAAACACTGTACTTGCTGGGAACATACAACAGTGTTATTTGTCCTGTGTATGGCAATGGCAGCGCAATAGTGACTCTTCTTACCAGAAAACAACTCTTGCTCGTAGGACCAGAAACTGCATGTGATTCAACTCCATTTAGAACTGGAAAACAAAAGCTATCTCGCCTTACAAGAAACACACTCTGCTTTTGAGAAAAGAGCACTCTTCTACTCTACTGTGTTTCCTATGGTGTCCAAACAGTAAGCTTGCTCAGAACAAAAGAACTGTGCTTCCTACACACACGGACCATATGTAGTTCAACTCTGGTTAGGAAACTGACAAGAAGAGTAGCTCCTATTCAGTCCAATACACTGCACATGCTGGGAACAGACTCCAGTGCTATTTGTCCTGTGTATGGCAATGGCAGCGCAATAGTGACTCTTCTTACCAGAAAACAACTCTTGCTCGTAGGACCAGAAACTGAATGGGATTCAACTCCATTTAGGACTGGGAAACAAACGCTAGCTCGCCTCACAAGAAACACACTCTGCTTTGGAGAAAGGAGCACTCTTCTACTCTACTGTGTTTCCTTTGGGGTCCAAACAGTGAGCTTGCTCAGAACAAAAGAACTGTGCTTCCTACACACACGGATCATATCTAGTTCAACTCTGCTTAGGAAACTGACAAGAACAGTAGCTCCTCTTCAGTCAAATACACTGTACTTCCTGGAAACAGACCCGAGTGCTCTTGGCACTGTGTATGGCAATGGGAGCGCAATAGTGACTTTCCTTACCAGAAAACAACTCTTGCTCGTAGGACCAGAAACTGCATGTGATTCAACTCCCTTTAGGACTGGGAAACAAACGCTATCTCGCCTTACAAGAAACACACTCTGCTTTTGAGAAAAGAGCACTCTTCTTCTCTACTGTTTTTCCTATAGAGAAAGAACAGTGAGCTTGCTCAGAACAAAAGAACTGTGCTTCCTACACACATGGCCATATCTAGTTCAATTCTGCTTAGGAACCTGACAAGAACAGTAGATCCTCTTCAGTCCAATACACTGTACATGCTGGGAAAAGACACCAGTGCTATTTGCCCTGTGTATGACAATGGGAGCACAATAGTGACTCTTCTTACCAGAAAACAATTCTTGCTCGTAGGACCAGAAACTGCATGTGATTCAACTCCATTTAGGACTGGGAAACAAATGCTAGCTCGCCTTACAAGAATCACACTCTGCTTTTGAGAAAAGAGCACTCTTCTACTCTACTGTGTGTCTTATGTGGTCCGAACACTGAACTTTTTCAGAAAAAAAAAAAACGTGCTTCCTACACACACGGCCATATCTAGTTCAATTCTGCTTAGGAACCTGACAAGAACAGTAGATCCTCTTCAGTCCAATACAGGGTACTTGCT